>NC_042993.1:7678264-7978264 GCF_901001165.1 Salmo trutta | reverse complement strand
GAATCGGCTTCCTATATCGCAACAAAGCATCCTTCACTCATGCTGCCAAGCATACCCTCGTAAAACTGACCATCCTACCGATCCTCGACTTCGGTGATGTCATCTATAAAATAGCCTCCAACAATCTACTCAACAAATTGGATGCAGTCTATCACAGTGTCATCCGTTTTGTCATCAAAGCCCCATACACTACCCACCATTGGTAGTGGTGGTACGCTCTCGTTGGTTGGCCCTCGCTTCATACTCGTCGCCAAACCCACTGGCTACAGGTTATCTACAAGTCTCTGCTAGGTAAAGCCCCGCCTTATCTCAGCTCACTGGTCACCATAGCAGCACCCACTCGTAGCACGCGCTCCAGCAGGTATATCTCACTGGTCACCCCCAAAGCCAATTCCTCCTTTGGTCGTCTTTCCTTCCAGTTCTCTGCTGCCAATGACTGGAACGAACTGCAAAAATCTCTGAAGCTGGAGACTCATATCTCCCTCACTAGCTTTAAGCACCAGCTGTCAGAGCAGCTCACAGATCACTGCACCTGTACATAGCCCATCTGTAAACAGCCCATCTACCTACCTCATCCCCATACTGTATTTATTTATTTATCTTGCTCCTTTGCACCCCAGTATCACTACTTGCACATTCATCTTCTGCACATCTACCATTCCAGTGTTTAATTGCTATATTGTAATTACTTCGCCACCATGGCCTATTTATTGCCTTAACTCCCTTATCTTACCTCATTTGCACTCTCTGTATATAGACTTTTTGTTTTCTTTTGTTCTACTGTATTATTGACTATGTTTTGTTTATTCCATGTGTAACTCTGTGTTGTTGTATGTGTCGAATTGCTTTGCTTTATCTTGGCCAGGTCGCAGTTGCAAATGAGAACTTGTTCTCAGCTAGCCTACCTGGTTAAATAAAGGTGACATTTTTTATATTTTTTTAAATACTTGTCATCGGCAAAGACTAGGGAGGTTTTTTTGAATAAAAAAGAAATTAATAGAGCTAAGCACAGGCAATGTAAAAAGAGAACCTGTTACAGTCTGCTTTCCAACAGATACTGGGAGACAAATCCCCCTTTCAGCAGGACAATAAACTAAAATGCAAGGCCACTGGAGTTACTTACTAAGATTTACATTTACATTTTAGTCATTTAGCAGACGCTCTTATCCAGAGTGACTTACAGTAGTGAATACATACATTTCATTTTCATTTCATGCATTTATTTTTTTTTTTTTTTAAATTGTACTGGCCCCCCGTGGGAATCAAACCCACAACCCTGGCATTGCACACACCATGCTCTACCAACTGAGCCACAGGGAAGGCGAAGATAAGATGACATTGAATGTTACTAAGTGACCTAGTTACAGTTTTGACTTAAATCGGCTTGAAAATGTCTAGTAATGATCAACAATGAACTTGACAAAGCTTGAAGAATTTAAAAAAGAATAATGGGCAAATATTGTACAATCAAGGTTTGCTAAGCTCTTAGACTCATCCAGACAGGCTCACAGCTGTAATCACTGCCAAAGGTGATTCTAACATGTATTGACTCAGTGGGTTGAATATACTTCTCTAATCAAAATATATTCTTTTTCATTAATAAAAAACAAACATGTTTCTTCCACTGAGACATTACAGAGTATTTTGTGTAGATTGTTGACCAATTTTTTTTTCAATTAAATCTATTTTAATCCCGCTTTGTAACACAACAAAATGTGGAAAAAGTCAAGGGATGTGAAAACTTTCTGAAGGCCCTGTATGTCATTCACTGGTGGTGCCTATGTGCTGTTGAGCATAATACCGTTCATAGCCTACACACATACAGAAACACACACACATTGTTGAAAGACACACACACACATATCAGCATGTAACTAATGTGCATAATAGGATTCATAGAAAAAACAGGAACACAACACGCAAATACACACACAGACAAACACACACACAGAGCAGCATTTAGCTAATGTGAATAACGGGATTGAGAGAAAGTTAACAGCTGGAGTGCATTCGGAAAGTATTCAGATGCCTTGACTTTCTCCACATTTTGTTACGTTAGTTTTATTTTAAAATGTATTTTAAAAAAATGTGTTCCTCATCAATCTACACACAATACCCCATAATGACAAATTGAAAACAGGTTTTTAGACATTTTAGCTGTTTTATTAAAAGTAAAAAACAGAAATACCTTATTTACATAAGTATTCAAACCCTTGTATATGAGACTCGAACTTTAGCTCAGATGCATCCTGTTTCCATTGATCATACTTGAGATGTTTCTACAACTTTATTGGAGGCCACCTGTGGTACATTCAATTGATTGGAGATGATTTGGAAAGGCACATACCTGTCTATATAAGGTCTCACAGTTGACAGTGCATGTCAGAGCAAAAACCAAGCCATAAGGTCAAAGGAATTGTCCGTAGAGCTCAGAGACAGGATTGTGTCGAGGCACAGATCTGGGGAAGGGTACCAAAACATTTATTTAGTGTTGAAGGTCCTCAAGAACCCAGTGGTGGAAGAAGTTTGGAATCACCAAGACTCTTCCTAGAGCTGGCCGCCGAGCCAAACTGAGCAATGGAGGGGAGAAGGGCCATGGTCAGGGAGGTGACCAAGAACCTGAGGGTCACACTGGCAGAGCTCCAGAGTTCCTCTGTGGAGATGGGAGGACCTTCCAGAAGGACAATCATCTCTGCAGCACTCCACCAATCAGGCCTTTATGGTAGACTGGCCAGACAGAAGCCACTCCTCAGTAAAAGGCTCATGACAGCCCATGTGGAGTTTGCCAAAAGGCACCTAAATACTCTCAGACCATGAGAAACAAGATTCTCTGGTCTGATGAAACCAAGATTAAACTCTTTGGCCTGAATGCCAAGCGCCACATCTGGAGGAAACCTGGCACCAACCCTACGGTGAAGCGTGATGGTGGCAGCATCATGTTTTGGGGATGTTTTTCAGCGGCAGGAACTGAGAGACTAGTCAGGATCGAGGCAAAGATGAACGGAGCAAAGTACAGAGAGATCCTTGATGAAAACCTGCTCTAGAGCTCTCAGGACCTCAGACTGGGGCGAAGGTTCACCTTCTAACAGGACAACAACCCTAAGCACACAGCCAAGACAACGCAGGAGTGGCTTCGGGACAAGTGACGGAATGTCCTTGAGTGGCCCAGCCCGAGCCCGGAATTTAACCCAATCGAACATCTCTGGAGAGACCTGAAAATAGCTGTGCAGCAACACTCCCCATCCAACCTGACAGAGCTTGAGAGGATCTGCAGAGAAGAATGGGAGAAACTCCCCAAATACAGGTGTGCCAAGCTTGTTGCGTCATACCCAAGAAGACTTGAGGCTGTAATCGTGCTTCAACAAAGTACTGAGTAAAGCATCTGAATACTTAATTTTCCAAGAGAGGAATACTTTAAATGTCATATTTCAGTTTTTTTTTAATTATAAATTTGCCTAAACGTCTAAAAAACTGTTTTTGCTTTGTCATTATGGGGTGTTGTGTGTATACTGATGAAGAAAAAAAACAATTTAATCCATTTTAGAATAAGGCTGTAACCTAACAAAATGTGTAAAAAGTCAAGGGGTCTGAATACCTTCTGAATGCACTATAGGTGTGAGATGACACAGCAAACAGGGGGAAGTGGAGTGGGGGGGCTCCTCTTCAGGATACATAGCGGTCAACACCTCACATGTCCCTTTAACTGGCCAGGTGACTCATATAACAATAACCTTTGTAGGTTATAGGTGTTGCAGGTTGTCATAGCTTTGAGTCAGGAAACTGAATATCCACTGTGAAAACAGGAATCTGAAAATAGATTATGGTAACTAGCTGATAAGTATGCATATTGCTGCAGAGAGAGATAGAGAGAGAGAGATAGAGAGAGAGTGACAGAGTGACAGCCAGAGAGAGAGTGACAGAGAGAGAGAGAGAGAGAGAGAGAGTGACAGAGAGAGAGCAAGAGTGTGACAGAGTGACAGAGAGAGAGAGAGAGTGACAGAGAGAGAGCGAGAGTGTGACAGAGTGACAGAGTGAGAGAGAGAGAGTGAGAGAGAGTGACAGAGAGAGAGAGACATTGGCAGAGAGAGAGAGAGAGAGTGACAGAGAGAGAGAGAGAGAGAGAGAGAGAGAGATGCGGCATTAGTTGTGTAACCACATGGATGGCTCATTCCTGGAAGTATGAGAGCCTCTCGTTCGTGGAAATATAAATATCTAGAGAGGCTCTTTGTAGGGGTGTTGAAGTGACCTCAGATTTACAGGGAGGGATGTTCGATGGGTAGTGTGATATGCAGGCTAACTACAGCAGGTACAGAGAGGCTCTCTTCTGTGGAAAACTCTCCCATAGACACACATGAGCAACATCAAAAGGGGTCAGTTCACTGAGTGTTTTTGAAATATATCTAATCCTATACATAGCTATATAAATTCTGTATGGGCGGGGTGAGTGAGTTGAGTGTGTGGCTGTATGGGGAGTGAGTGTGAGTGTGTGGCTGTATGGGGAGTGAGTGTGAGTGTGTGGCTGTATGGGGAGTGAGTGTGAGTGTGTGGCTGTATGGGGAGTGAGTGTGAGTGTGTGGCTGTATGGGGAGTGAGTGTGAGTGTGTGGCTGTATGGGGAGTGAGTGTGAGTGTGTGGCTGTATGGGGAGTGAGTGTGACTGTGTGGCTGTATGGGGAGTGAGTGTGAGTGTGTGGCTGTATGGGGAGTGAGTGTGAGTGTGTGGCTGTATGGGGAGTGAGTGTGACTGTGTGGCTGTATGGGGAGTGAGTGTGACTGTGTGGCTGTACGGGGAGTGGGTGTGAGTGTGTGGCTGTATGGGGAGTGAGTGTGACTGTGTGGCTGTATGGGGAGTGAGTGTGAGTGTGTGGCTGTATGGGGAGTGAGTGTGAGTGTGTGGCTGTATGGGGAGTGAGTGTGACTGTGTGGCTGTATGGGGAGTGAGTTAAGTGTGTGGCTGTATGGGGAGTGAGTGTGAGTGTGTGGCTGTATGGGGAGTGAGTGTGAGTGTGTGGCTGTATGGGGAGTGAGTGTGACTGTGTGGCTGTATGGGGAGTGAGTTAAGTGTGTGGCTGTATGGGGAGTGAGTGTGAGTGTGTGGCTGTATGGGGAGTGAGTGTGAGTGTGTGGCTGTATGGGGAGTGAGTGTGACTGTGTGGCTGTATGGGGAGTGGGTGTGAGTGTGTGGCTGTATGGGGAGTGAGTTAAGTGTGTGGCTGTATGGGGAGTGAGTGTGAGTGTGTGGCTGTATGGGGAGTGAGTGTGAGTGTGTGGCTGTATGGGGAGTGAGTGTGACTGTGTGGCTGTATGGGGAGTGGGTGTGAGTGTGTGGCTGTATGGGGAGTGAGTGTGACTGTGTGGCTGTATGGGGAGTGAGTGTGACTGTGTGGCTGTATGGGGAGGGAGTGTGACTGTGTGGCTGTATGGGGAGTGAGTGTGACTGTGTGGCTGTATGGGGAGTGAGTGTGACTGTGTGGCTGTATGGGGAGTGAGTTAAGTGTGTGGCTGTATGGGGAGTGAGTGTGAGTGTGTGGCTGTTTGGGGAGTGAGTGTGAGTGCCTGGAGCTGGGTTGGTTCAGTGTTCTAACTGTGGCCCTCCTCTCTGTGTGCTCTCGAGCCTGCCTGCCTGCCTGCCTGCCTGCCTGCCTGCCTGCCTGCCTGCCTGCCTGCCTCCCACACAGCCAGGGCCCAGTGTGAAACTACTGTTGGCTGTTGGCTGTCTTAAAGGAGTGATAGTGAAAGCAGAGAGATGTCCATAGATGACCAGGTGGTCAAAGCTGTGCACCTCTTTCCCGGTCAAGTCCACCACACACACACACACACACGCACACACACACACACACACACACACACACACACACACACACACACACACACACACACACACACACACACACACACACACACACACAAACACCTCTCTCTACAGCCCAGTTCTGCTTCACCAAACAAACACACTAAATAGCCCAGAGCTGCTTGCTTGTCCTTGGCTCTCTCTGAGGGGGGAGACCTTATCAGGGGCCTCTCAGATGGAAAGGGGTGAGAGTAAGAGAGGATGAGAGGACAGGAGAAGAGGGAACAGCATGGCCCAGAGCTGCATGAGCAAGAGTGCTCTCTGACTGTGATCCGTCGCCCACACACACACACACACACACACACACACACACACACACACACACACACACACACACACACACACACACACACACACACACACACACACACACACACACACACACAGCTCTTTGACACTCTATCTGTGATCCACCTCCCACACACATTAAATGTATACACAAAATCTCTTCTTTTCTCTCGCTCTCTCCCCTCTCTCTCTTGCTCTCTCTCCCCCTCTCTCTCTCTCTCCCCCTCTCTCTCTCTCCCCCCTCTCTCTCTCCCCCCCTCTCTCTCCCCTCTCTCTCTCTCTCTCTCTCTCCCCCTCCCCCCTGTCTCTCTCTCTCTCCCCCCTCTCTCTCCCCCCCACTCTCTGTCTCTCTCTCTCTTAAACTCACACACATACACACAGCTATTTGACACTCTGACAGTGATCTACCGCCCACTGCCTCTCAATAAGCATGATGTAGCACAGCTCCAATACACACAGGAAGACACCCAGCCAACCTACTGCCTGTCTCTGTGAAGGAGCTCTGTGAGACTGGGACATGGACACACACACACACAAACACAAACATATCACACTGTAAGTACACACACACACACACAAACACAAACATATCACACTGTAAGTACACACACACACACACACACACACAAACACAAACATATAACACTATAAGTACACACACACACACACACACACAAACACAAACATATCACACTATAAGTACACACACACACACACAATAGTGCACAGAGGACACAAATGCATGCAGACCTTCACACTCTTAAAATACACACTTGACTCACACACTGAAACACACAACGGTTAAATAAAGGTTAAAAGAACCCAGCCAGGAGGAGATGAAGACTAGAACATGCTCTTTCACCCTATCTGGCACAGACACTGTGAACTAATCAAGCCCTGCCTCTCTTTGGACTGCAGTCCTAGTATCAACAGCTGATAGTCCTGTTGCTAAGGCAATTTAGAGAATGGGCCCTGGTTACACAATGTCTCAGTCTATGCAAACAGACAAACTGCCAACAAAATAACACCATCACAGAGGCCCTCATTCCTGAGGTACACACACACACACACACACACACACACACACACACACACACAGAGAGAGAGAGAGAGAGGCAGAGAGACACCTAGAACCTAAAAGGGTTCTCCTATGGGGGCAGTTGAAGAACCCTGAAGAAAAGAACCCTTTTTGAAAAACTACTTCTGGAAAAAAGATAAATAGAACAGAATATGATGTAACACATAAATGGACTGAATAGAACAGAGGGAGTGAATTATGTTCTATTCCATTCACTGTGCAGTATGTGCATTCCATTCCATTCTTTGGGTGCGGCAGATAGCCTAGCGGTTAAGAGTGTTGAGCCAGTAACTCCCTTGAGCAAGGCAGATAATCCCCCAACAACACCTGCTCCCCGGGTGCCAATGACATGGACGTCGAGTAAGGGAGTCCCCCGCACCTCTCTGACTCAGAGGGGTTGGGTTAAAGGCGGAAGACACATTTCGCTTGAATTCATTCAGTTATGTAACTGACTAGGTACCCCCTTCCCTTCCCCTTCCCTATTTCCAGGGTCCTTCTAATGAGCAGAGATAATCTTATCTAAATTGCATCCAGAACATTCTGCCTCTCTGCTCTGTTCTTGTACCCACCTGTGCAGTTGGGATCATCATCGCTCCATTGTCGGTCGCCTTGGCAACGACGGATGGCTGCATCCAAGCCATTGGGCAACATGTAGCCTGTGTCACAACGCACCTCGAGGAGGACAGAGAAGGAGGGAGTGGGAGAGAGGAGGGAAGCAACAAAGTTGTTCCCTGAGGGCAGGGGCCAGGGACAAGTACGACCTGGGGAAGAAAGAGAGGAAGAGATGGAGGAGTGGAGAGGTTAACGAGGAAAGATCAGATAATCAAGAACAGTTTAGAATGGGCTTAGTGTGTTTCTGGGCAGATGAACTGAAAAGAAGGCACTTCCTGATGGGGCATCATTGGAGATGATGTAAAGCCATGTCGAGTGCCCTCATTTCCTCATTTGGAACACACATGAACATGTGCAATGATTTTTTTTAAATATCCCTCGCAGCTAAGGTCCAACTGACAAACCAGAACACACACACGTACCTGGAGTCACACAGCTGAGGTCCAACTGACAAACCAGAACACACACACGTACCTGGAGCCACACAGCTGAGGTCCAACTGACAAACCAGAACACACACACGTACCTGGAGCCACACAGCTGAGGTCCAACTGACAAACCAGAACACACACACGTACCTGGAGTCACACAGCTGAGGTCCAACTGACAAACCAGAACACACACACGTACCTGGAGCCACACAGCTGAGGTCCAACTGACAAACCAGAACACACACACGTACCTGGAGCCACACAGCTGAGGTCCAACTGACAAACCAGAACACACACACGTACCTGGAGCCACACAGCTGAGGTCCAACTGACAAACCAGAACACACACACGTACCTGGAGCCACACAGCTGAGGTCCAATTACAAATCAGAACACACACACGTACCTGGAGCCACACAGTTGAGATCCAACTGACAAACCAGAACACACACACGTACCTGGAGCCACACAGCTGAGGTCCAACTGACAAACCAGAACACACACACGTACCTGGAGCCACACAGCTGAGGTCCAACTGACAAACCAGAACACACACACGTACCTGGAGCCACACAGCTGAGGTCTAACTGACAAACCAGAACACACACACGTACCTGGAGCCACACAGCTGAGGTCCAACTACAAACCAGAACACACACACGTACCTGGAGCCACACAGCTGAGGTCCAACTGACAAACCAGAACACACACACGTACCTGGAGCCACGCAGCTGAGGTCCAACTGACAAACCAGAACACACACACGTACCAGGAGCCACACAGCTGAGGTCTAACTGACAAACCAGAACACACACACGTACCTGGAGCCACACAGCTGAGGTCCAACTGACAAACCAGAACACACACACGTACCTGGAGCCACACAGCTGAGGCCACACTGGCCGTCACACAGACACTGGCGCTTGTTGCCACAGTCCTTGTCCTGTGTACAGGGTTTTGGACACGTCCTTCTCCGCTCGTTACCCAGCAGCCTCTCTGGACACGCATCAGATGCCTGGACTAGGAGAGAGACAGAGGTGGAGAGATGTGGCCCTCTAGCTCAGTTGGTAGAGCATGGTGATTGCAACGTAAGCGCGGTGGGTTTGATATCTGGGACCACCCAAATGACTGTAAGTCACTTTGGATAAAAGTGTCTACTAAATGGCATATATTATTATATTATGTCAGAGGTCTTCAACCTTTTCTTGCCCAGGGACCCCCTCCCAGGAAAACCGGCCACCCAGGGAACCACTACCAGGCAAACCTGCCACCCAGGACCCCCTCCCAGGCAAACCGTCCACCCAGGGACCCCCTCCCAGGAAAACCGGACACCCAGGGAACCACTCCCAGGCAAACCTGCCACCCAGGACCCCCTCCCAGGCAAACCGTCCACCCAGGGACCCCCTCCCAGGAAAACCGGCCACCCAGGGAACCACTCCCAGGCAAACCTGCCACCCAGGACCCCCTCCCAGGCAAACCGTCCACCCAGGGACCCCCTCCCAGGTAAACCGTCCACCCAGGGACCCCCTCCCAGACAAACCTGCCACCCAGGACCCCCTCCCAGGCAAACCGTCCACCCAGGGACCCCCTCCCAGGTAAACCGGCCACCCAGGGACCCCCTCCCAGACAAACCGGCCACCCAGGGACCCCCGTCATAGATTAGCCCCCCAAATAAATTGCATGTCTTGTCTTATCATCAGGTGAATGACAATGGCAAGGAGAAGTAATCAGCATTTTAAAATTAATAGATTTGATAGATTGTTTTTCATTATGTTGACCTCCCCACATTGTAACTGGAAGAGGAAGTGTAAACTTTATCATAGCCTATTAGCTAGAAATATCACTCCAAACACATTTTCACTAATAGCTGCTGTTTAGCTGGTTAAACAAAGTTTAGCCCTGTGTTGGGAAAAATGTATTTCCAAGACAAGTCAAGAAAGTTTACTTTCTTAATTGGCTCAAATAAGTGTAATTTTCTCAATATTAGGAGTTGAGAAATAAAGTTGGCATCATTAGATAGAAGATATTCTCCTATTTTCTACTGTTGACATGTAATTAAACATTACTTTATTCTGTTGTTGCTAGCAATATTCATATAAACACTGAGAGACCACATATACAGTACCAGTCAAAAGTTTGGACACCTACTCATTACAGAGTTTTTCTTTATTTTGACTATTTTCTACATCGTATAATAATAGTGAAGACATCAAAACGATGAAATAACACATATGGAATCATGTAGTAACATTTTTTTTTAAACAAATCCAAATTCTTCAAAGTAGCCACCCTTTGCCTTGATGACAGCTTTACACACTCTTGGCATTCTCTCAACCAGCTTCATGAGGTAGTCACCTGGAATGCATTTCAATTAACAGGTGTGCCTTGTTAAAAGTTAATTTGTGGAATTTGTTTCCTTTTTAATGCGTTTGAGCCAATCAGTTGTGTTGTGACAAGGTGGCACGCTCTGACCTATGAGAGCTGTTTTTTCTCTGGTTAGTTAGGTCAGGGTGTGATATGGGTGGGCAGTCTATGTTTTTTGTTTCTATGTTTTGTTCTTGTTTTTCTATTTCTAGGTTGAGTTTTGGATGATCTCCAATTAGAGGCAGCTGGTTCGTGTTGTCTCTAATTGGAGATCATATTTAAGTTGGGGTTGTCTATGGGGTTTTGTGGGTAGTTGTTTTCCATTTTGTGAGTATCACCTGGCGGAACTGTTGGCTGTCGTTTTGTTGTTTGGTTTAAGTGTTATCAATAAAGTATATATGAGCACTCTACACGCCGCACCTTGGTCCCCTTTATACGACCCTCGTTACACAAGGTGGGGGGGTAAACAGAAGATAGCTCTATTTGGTAAAAGACCAAGTCCTTATTATGGCAAGAACAGCTCAAATAAACAAAGAAAAATGACAGTCCATCATTACTTTGAGACATAAAGGCCAGTCATTATGGAACATTTCAAGAACTTTGAACGTTTCTTCAAGAGCAGTCGCAAAAACCATCAAGCGCTATGATGAAACTGGCTCTCATGAGGACCGCCACAGGAAAGGAAGACCCAGAGTTACCTCTGCTGCAGAGGATAAGTTCATTAGAGTTACTAGCATCCGAAATTGCAGCCCAAATAAATGCTTCACAGAGTTCAAGCAACAGACACATCTGTTCAGAGGAGACTGCATGAATCAGCCCTTCATAGTCGAATTGCTGCAAAGAAACCTCTACTAAAGGACATCAATAAGAAGAAGAGACTTGCTTGGGCCAAGAAACATGAGCAATGGACATTAGAGTTAAATGGCTGTGATAGAAGAAAACTGAGGATGGATCAACAGCATAATAGTAACCTAAATGACAGAGCGAAAAGAAGCAAGCCTGTACTGTCACACCCTGATCTGTTTCACCTGTCTTTGTGCTTGTCTCCACCCCCCTCCAGGTGTCACCCATCTTCCCCATTATCACCAGTGTTTTTATACCTGTGTTCTCTGTTTGTCTGTTGCCAGTTTGTTTTACTTCGTGAAACCTACCAGCATTTTTACACTTGTTCTAGTTCCTGTTTTCTAGTTTTTCCCGGTTTTGACCATTCTGCCTGCCCTAACCCTGAGCCTGCCTACCATTCTGTACCTTGTCACACCATACTGGATTATTGACTCCTGCCTGCTCTGACCCTGAGACTGCCTGCCGTTCTGGGCCTTTCGCACCCTATCTGGATTACTGACCTCTGCCTGCCCTTGACCTGTCGTTTGCCCGCCCCTGTCCTAGTAATAAACTTTTGTTACTTCGACACTGTCTGCATCTGGGTCTTACCTGAAACGTGACATGTACAGAATAAAAATATTCCCAAAATACATCCTGTTTGCAATAAGGCACTAAAGTAAAACTGCAAAACAATTGGCAAAGGAATTCACTTTATTTCCTGAATACAAAGAGTTGTGTTTGGGGCAAATCCAACACAACACATCATTTTGTACCACTCTTCATATTTTCAAGAATGATGGTGGCTGCATCTTGTTGTGGGTATGCTTGTCTTTGGCAAGGACTAGTTGTTTAGGATAAAAATAAACGGAATAGAGCTAAGCACAGGCAAAATCCTAGAGGAAAACCTGTTTCAGTCTGCTTTCCAACAGACACTAGGAGACAAATTCACTTTTTACCAAGGCAATAACCCAAAATACAAGGCCAAATATACACTGGAGTTGCTTACCAAGATGACATAGAATGTCCCTGAGGGGCGTAGTTAAAATGTTGACTTAAATCGGATTGAAAATGGCTGTTTAGTAATGATCAGCAACCAACTTGACAAAGCTTGAAGAATAAATAAAAAATGATGTGCAAACATTTTGGGCTCCCGAGTGGTGCAGTGGTCTAAGACACTACATCTCAGTGCAAGAGCCATCACTGCAGGACCTGTTTCGAATCCAGGCTGCATCACATCCAGCCATGATTGGGAGTCCCATACGGCGGCGCACAATTGGCCTAGCGTCGTCCAGGTTTGGCTAGGGTAGGATAGGGAGTCCCATAGGGCGGCGCACATTGTAAATAAAAATTTGTTCGTAACTGACTTGCCTAGTTAAATAAAAATAAATTGTACAATCCAGGTGTGCAAAGCTCTTAGAGACTTACCCAGAAAGATCTACAGCTATAAGGTGATTTGAATGTATTGACTCAGGGGTGTGAATACTTAAGTAAATTAGATATTTCATTTTCAATAAATTTGCTAACATTTCTAGAAAAGTGGAATAAGTCCAGGGGTATGAATACTTTCTGGAGGCACTATAGATAGATGAATCAAATCAGACCTGGAATGTAGTACCTTGACCAGGAGAGTGAAATGGAGAGGTCGGAACATGAAATCGTAGTTGAAATGTGAACTGAAGTTGAAGTTGGAATCAGATGGGGCCTTTTTTCTATCAAACCTGGTACCCAGGTTTTCAAAGAGGACAATTTTCTTCTGGCACATTTGTAGGGATTCATGTACTCAGGTAAGCAAAGGCTACAGTGATGTGCAGAATGTAAACCTGGTTATAGTTTGATTGAATAGGGGCCTAAATCTGATTCCAATTTGGACATCTAGTTCTATGATTTCATTTCTTCCCAGGAATCCATTGTATTTTGTTTCCATGTGTTTAACATAAAACACATCATTAATTCATATCCGCAATACAGCATGGACTGTCGCCAAGCACCTACACACACACACACACACACACACACACACACACACACACACACACACACACACACACACACACACACAGAGAGAGAGAGAGAGACACACGCCCTTAATGTACAGCACATCTGGAACGGAAAGAGAGGGGTCCCCCAACTCGTGTTCTCTCATGCTGACAGCTGCACATGTGTGACCAATTAACGGCATATATTCATATACTGTACACACAGGTGGACACAGGGACACACACATACTACATACACACAACTGTGCAAACACACATACACAGACATTGGCTCTCATACACCTGCTGCAGCACCCCCTGAAAAATCTATATAAAAAAAAGAAATACAAAATTGGTGAACTGGGCCTTTATTACTCCTGTATGAGTGGGGAAATTCACTTACAGTGTGTTACATTAAGTTTAGTACTGTGTCTCATATTCCTAGCACGCAATGACTACTTCAAGCTTATGACTCTACAAACTTGTTGGATGCATTTGTTTTGGTTGTGTTTTGGATTATGTTGCGCATAATAGAAATAATAACAATGAATGCCAAATAATGTATTGTGTCATTTTGGAGTAACTTTTATTGTTAATAAGAATAGAATAGGTTTATGAACAGTATTACATTAATGTGGATGTTACCATGATTGCTAAAAATCGTGAGTTATTTGTGAATAAGGATGAGTGAGAAGGTTACAGAGTCATACAGTAAATATCATACCCCCAACGACTGCTAACCTCTGAGAGATTAGTATGTTTTGGATGCTTTGTACAAAACACAACCAAATAAAACTGCAAATGCATTCAATAAGTTTGTAGTCAGGAGCGTATCAGCATGCCCCAACCATAACACACAACCAAAACCACAGCCTATGTCAATACAACAAAGACAGGAACAAATATTAAATATACAGTACACTCATTGAAAAACAAATGCAAGCTCTAGATTTTTAAATGATCTGAAATAATCAACCGATTTACTCATCTATCCAAGGGCCAAACCAAAGCCCAGCTCAGCCTAGGTGGGACAAGCTCTGTCTAGGCATCACATACAGTTACATAGTAATAGACAATGTGTGTGAGAGAGAGATAGAGGTCTGAGCTGAGCTTACCTGCAGTCTGCAGAGAGACAGAGGCAGCCAGAGCCCACAGAGACAGCAGCAGCACAGAGTCCATCCTTCCAGCCTAGACCCTGGTCTCAGCCGTTATGCGGGAGGCACTAGGAAACAGAACATTTTGGGGAGGGGAACAAAAGGGAAAAGGGGGAGAGAGAGGGAGGGATAAGGTACAGCCCAGGAACACACATCTGGTTTGTGTTGAGTGTTTAGAACACTGGGGAAATTCCATTGGAAGTGACCTTTCACCCATTTATGTTGATAGAGCTGAGAGAAGGGGGTCAAGAGGTCAAACAGAGCAGCTGACATTACAGTCTCCCACTCACACACATACACACACACACGCACACATACACACACAAACCTGTAATCAACAGGGTCTACTGATCAAAGTGAGTCAAAGTGAGTCACTTCAACAGTGTTACAATCAAAGAAAAACTATACAATTTTACAGTTACTACTATAGTCTTCTGTTTATATCCTGATTTGCATTTTAATGAGGGAAATAAGTATTTGACCCCCTCTCAATCAGAAAGATTTCTGGTTCCCAGGTGTCTTTTATACAGGTAACGAGCTGAGATTAGGAGCACACTCTTAAAGGGAGTGCTCCTAATCTCAGTTTGTTACCTGTATAAAAGACACCTGTCCACAGAAGCAATCAATCAATCAGATTCCAAACTCTCCACCATGGCCAAGACCAAAGAGCTCTCCAAGGATGTCAGGGACAAGATTGTAGACCTACACAAGGCTGGAATGGGCTACAAGACCATCGCCAAGCAACTTGGTGAGAAGGTGACAACATTTACATTTTAGTCATTTAGCAGACGCTCTTATCCAGAGCGACTTACAGTAGTGAATGCATACATTTCATTTAAAAAAATTATCTCCGGTCCCCCGTGGGAATCAAACCCACAACCCTGGCGTTGCAAATACCATGCTCTACCAACTGAACCACACGGGACTTAGTTGGTGCGATTATTCGCAAATGGAAGAAACACAAAAAAACTGTCAATCTCCCTCGGCCTGGGGCTCCATGCAAGATCTCACCTCGTGGAGTTGCAATGATCATGAGAACGGTGAAGAATCAGCCCAGAACTACACGGGAGGATCTTGTCAATGATCTCAAGGCAGCTGGGACCATAGTCACCAAGAAAACAATTGGTAACACACTACGCCGTGAAGGACTAAAATCCTGCAGCCCCCGCAAGGTCCCCCTGCTCAAGAAAGCACATATACATGCCCGTCTGAAGTTTGCCAATGAACATCTGAATGATTCAGAGGACAACTGGGTAAAAGTGTTGTGGTCAGATGAGACCAAAATGGAGCTCTTTGGCATCAACTCAACTCGCCGTGTTTGGAGGAGGAGGAATGCTGCCTATGACCCCAAGAACACCATCCCCACCGTCAAACATGGAGGTGGAAACATTATGCTTTGGGGGTGTTTTTCTGCTAAGGGGACAGGACAACTTCACCGCATCAAAGGGACGATGGACGGGGCCATGTACCGTCAAATCTTGGGTGAGAACCTCCTTACCTCAGCCAGGGCATTGAAAATGGGTCGTGGATGGGTATTCCAGCATGACAATGACCCAAAACACACGGTCAAGGCAACAAAGGAGTGGCTCAAGAAGAAGCACATTAAGGTCCTGGAGTGGCCTAGCCAATCTCCAGACCTTAATCCCATAGAAAATCTGTGGAGGGAGCTGAAGGTTTGAGTTGCCAAACGTCAGCCTCGAAACCTTAATGACTTGGAGAAGATCTGCAAAGAGGAGTGGGACAAAATCCCTCCTGAGATGTGTGCAAACCTGGTGGCCAACTACAAGAAACGTCTGACCTCTGTGATTGCCAACAAGGGTTTTCCCACCAAGTACTAAGTCATGTTTTGCAGAGGGGTCAAATACTTATTTCCCTCATTAAAATGCAAATAATTTTATAACATTTTTGACATGCGTTTTTCTGGATATTTTTGTTGTTATTCTGTCTCTCACTGTTCAAATAAACCTACCATTAAAATGATAGACTGATCATTTCTTTGTCAGTGGGCAAACGTACAAAATCAGCAGGAGATCAAATACTTTTTTCCCTCACTGTATATTATGAGTGTTTATATTATATGAGTATTTATATTATATTACTATTTGTATTATGAGTATTTATATCATATTATTGTTATTATTATAACAAGTGACCACAAAGCACATCCATCCAAAACAATGTGTGTTTAAGGGTGAAATGTGATACATTTAGGAATTATCTTGTTTTTATCTTTGGCCAAAACCACAATGCCCCAGCACTGAACCACGCATGTTTGGACTATCTGGCTTGATTCCAGAAAGTTAGCTATGTGAAACTAAATGAAGTCTCATGGGGACTGCAGTTTCACCACATGACATTGTTGAGTTTTAGTTCAATCTGTCAGGGGGCGACAAGACTTCCCATCAAGAATAAACAAGTTACAAGTTTCAAGTTTCAAAGTTGATTCGACACATGCACCCGATTCAACAGGTGTAAAACAGTACAGTGGAAGTATTTCCCAACAGTGCAGTAATATCATTAATAATAATATAATAAAAAAAACACAATAAGTAGGATATAAGTTGAAGAAACACGAGAATGCAAATATATATATACACAGTCAGTGTGAGCACCTTATTCAGTGTGCAGATGTACTGGAGTGGTTGAGGTGGGTTTAAACTTAAAAAGTGACTGGTAGCAGGATATACATGTAAACAGGGCTGAAAAGTGACTGGTAGCAGGATATACATGTAAACAGGGCTGAAAAGTGACTGGTAGAAGGATGTACATGTTAACAGGGCTAAAATGTAACTGGTAGCAGGATATACATGTAAACAGGGCTGAAAAGTGACTGGTAGCAGGATGTACATGTTAACAGGGCTAAAATGTAACTGGTAGCAGGATATACATGTAAACAGGGCTGAAAAGTGACTGGTAGCAGGATATACATGTTAACAGGGCTAAAATGTAACTGGTAGCAGGATGTACATGTTAACAGGGCTGAAAAGTGACTGGTAGCAGGATTTACAAGTAAACAGGGCTAAAAGGTAACTGGTAGCAGGATATACATGTAAACAGGGCTGAAAAGTGACTGGTAGCAGGATATACATGTTAACAGGGCTAAAATGTAACTGGTAGCAGGATGTACATGTAAACAGGGCTGAAAAGTGACTGGTAGCAGGATGTACATGTTAACAGGGCTGAAAAGTGACTGGTAACAGGGTAAATAGATAAATACTCATGTTAATGGCAATCAATAACCAATGAACAGCAGCGTAATGGTAGTAATACATCTAATCAATAATCATTTTAGGTGTGTAGTTGTTAGCCATTTAACAGTCTTATGGCCAGGGGGTAGAAGCTGTTTAGGAGTCTGTTGGTCTGGGCCTTGATGGACTGGTACCGTCTGCCAGACGTGAGCATGGAGAACAGCCCATGTCTCAGGTGGCTGGAGTCTTTGACCATATTTTGGGCTTTTCTCAGACAGATAGTGTACGTCCTGGATGGCTGGGAGCTCGCCCCCAGTGACGCGTTGGGCCGTCTGCACCACCCTCTGTAGGGCCTTCCGGTTGAGGGCGGTGCAGTTGCCATACCAGACGGTTCTACAACCAGTTAGAATGCTCTCGATGGTGCAGCTGTAAAAGTTCCTTGTGATCTGAGGGGCCATGCCAAATCCTTTCAGCCTCCTGAGGGAGAAGAGGCACTGCAGTGCCTTCTTCACAACTGTGCTGGTGTGAAGGGAGCATGATATGCGTCGTCCGGGTTAGGGGAGGGTTTGGCTGGGGTAGGCTGTCATTGTAAATAAGAATTTGTTCTTAACTGACTTGCCTAGTTAAATAAAGGTTAAATAAATAAATACAAAAATTGTGCACAGGGGCAGTGTCATGCTGAAACAGGAAAGGGCCTTCCCCAAACTGTTGCCACAAAGTTGGAAGTCTCGAATGTCATTGTATGCTGTAGTGTTAAGATTTCCCTTCCTTGGAACTAAGGGGCCTAGCTCGAACCATGAAAAACAGCCCAGACCATTTTTCCTCCACCAAACGTTACAATTGGCACTATGCAGTGGGGCAGGTAGCGTTTTCCTGGCATCAGATTCGTCCGTCGGACTGTCAGATGGTGAAGCGGGATTCATCACTCCAGAAAACGCGTTTCCACTGGTCCAGAGTCCAATGGTGGTGAGCTTTACACCACTCCAGCCGATGCTTGGCATTGCAAATGGTTATCTTAGGCTTGTGTGCGGCTGCTTGGCCATGGAAACCCATTTCATGAAGCTCCCGGCAAAGTTTGTTGTGCTGAAATTGCTTCCAGAGGCAGTTTGGAACTCGGTAGTGTGTTGCAACCGAGGACAGACAATTTTTACGCGCTACACCCTTCAGCACTCAGAAGTCCCATTCTGTGAGCTTGTGCGGCCTACCACTTCGCGGCTGAGCTGTTGTTGCTCCTAGACGTTTCCACTTCTAAGTAACAGCACTTACAGTTGACCGGGGCAGCTCTAGCAGGGCAGAAATTTGACAAACTAACTTGTTGGAAAGGTGGCATTCTATGACGGTGCCATGTTGAAAGCCACTGAGCTCCTCAGTAAGGCCATTCTACTGCCAATTTTTGTCTATGGAGATTGCATGGCTGTGTGCTCAATCCACCAATTTGAATGGATGTCCACATACTTTTGTATATATAGTGTATCTTAAGATGAATGCACTAATTGTAAGTCGCTCTGAATAAGAGCGTCTGCTAAATAACAAAAATGTAAATGTAAAACGTGAGTAAATATAAAGAAAACAGGGAAGCAGTAAGTAAGAACAATCTTTTATTTGTGTTTTCGGGAAAGTTCGACTACATCCCCATTGCCAGCACTGAGTGGGCTAGAACAGTGGACACCACTGGTGCAGATGGGTAGTTGTAGTTCAATAAAAGTCACTATAAGAGCTATCATCATCCACGTCAGGGAGATCAGGAACAACATCCAGTTGGGAGAGCATACGTTCAGTCACTGAGGTGAAAATAGGCTGCAGAAAACCAAGAGGAAAACTGTGGCTAGCGTGCATAGTCCATACACAACTAGAGAACTGAACAGACGTGTACAGTCAGAAGTGCATGGGATTCTACCGCTGTCGTTCTCCAGGTATGAGATGAGCCAGCGAGATTGTGGAATCCATGATCAACAGAGAAACCAAGATGGCCGCCATCCTCTGGGAACTGTATTTCAGAGAAGTCAGGATAGAAACTGTCCGTAGGGGTCATGAACAAACCAGCGGCCCTCGAGGGACCAAAACAGGATGTACATGGTGCAGGGCAGGAAGTGACATAAAAACAAGGATGCATGTCTGAATAGTCTCTCTGTGAGGATAGCTTGAGATCAAAGATGCTTCAATACGAAACAAATCATGTTCATCCAAAGAAATAAAATCATTCAATTATATATAACAGCAACAATAAAGGGGGTAACAATCATCATAATCATAATAATAGTAATGGTAGTTATTTATAACATGGTCGTTGAGGAAAAGAAGCACTATCACTGGGATGACTGGGCCCTTTCTCTCCCCTGGGTTTAGTGAGTCGGTAGTGAAAAATGACACTATGTGGATACTAAGACGATGCTCAACAACACAGAAATGCCGGAAAACTGACAGAAAATATCAACAACCTTAATAAATCAACATTTAAAATTTTGGCTTTTTTATTAGTCCCAGAAATCTGAGAATTTAACACCATTCCGATCGATGGGGAGAATGATAACCTATTCCCTGGGTATATGGGAGAATAGGGTCACATTTGATATGACACCCTATCACAAACCCCATCTCCTGGAATACATTTGCATATACGCAGTCATACACGCATCTCATCTCTGCAACATTCACACTTAGCATATACCTATGTAAAATACACAAACTGGTATATTCAATATAGACAATATTTATCTTCTACCAATAATAAGAATGCTAACTAAAATCATTAATATAGTACAGTAACACAAGTGTGCTTTTTCCTGGGTAGTTGGTGGACTATTTAGGAGGGTGTGAAGACATTGTGGTATTATGTATACAATCTACAACCACAGAGACGGGTTGTTAGGATTGGTTAAAGGTAAAAGTAGCCTTTTCGTGATTGGTTGTAAGCGACATTAACCGTGTTGGAATTGGATCAATTCGATAAAAAAACATAGGAAGGAAGAAAACATCACAATGCAGAGAGAAGATCAAAACGGTCCACTGTAACCAGAACAACTAAAAAATCCTACCAACCCAGCTTGGGCAAGATATTCTACATCAGTTAGAACTGACAGCAATCTAAAAGGACAAAAAGTGACAGAAAGAGAGCGAGAGAGAGAGATGGCCAAGGGCTCAGCAATATGAGTTCATAGTATACATAATAAAAACTAACAGTCGCCCCATCCATTAGCTGTAGTGTGATTGAATGCCCTGCTAGTCTTGGGGTCACATAATATTCTCAATATTCTCTATATGACAGAGGAGATAGTGCAGCTATAATCAAATGTAAAAGCTGTTGCACCAAAGCCCAGACATCTAGACAACTACTAAACAGTCCAAACTGTTAGTAAAGGTTGCAGAAGTTGTAACAATATGAAGGACTTGTTATTTACAAACACAGGACAAGTGCTGAAGATTGTGCTGGGTTAATAGTGTTTCTCCCATTTCTCTCTCGCTCTCTCTCTCTTTCACTTTCCTACCATTTTAGCCCAAACCCCATCAGTTAGAAACACAACAAAGAAAACAAATTAAGTGCTTGAGTAAAATCCACAAAGAAATGTTGAACTGTACAATTTTAAAATCATTTTGCTCACTATTTTACAGTTTAAAATGGACTCTGAATCCTGTCTAAAAATCCCTGTCTAACACCTCTAAAATAGCATCTCCTTTATCAATCTACTGTAAAAAGATATTTTGTCATAGCCCTCCATCTCTCTATATCTTACATCTTTCCCATTCATATAGAAAATATACAAAAATTATTTCAAAAATTTGCTCCCCCTCTAGTCTTAATATAAAAATATACAATTCTCCGATATCAAAATCCTCAAAGTCACGTCTTCTCTTCTTTCATCTAAAAGGGCAACAGTCCTCCGGATTATGTAATCTCTCTGTCCCTAACCTTTAACCCTGCCCACTGACATCATCAAAATGTGACACCTGAGCTTCTTTATATCACCCTTCTCATCGTCTCATACATTCATCATCATCATCATCATCGTCATCATCATCATGTCACCCCATTCCACCCATCAGTTCCTTCTCTTTCTCCTCCTCTTCTTCACTGGTCTCCATGGCGATTCTCATATTTGTTGAGAATGTTGCGGCAGCGACCGAGCTCCTTCCTCATGTCAGCCACTTCCTGTCTGAGTGCCTGGTTCTCTCTCTCCAGGAAGGCGGCGCGGACCGAGATCTGGTTTTCCTTCAAGCGCCGCGCGTCACGAGAACGCTTGGCTGCCTCGTTGTTCTTACACCGCCGGGACCAGTACTTATCATCCTGAAAGAGGAAGACACCGTTAGATATAGAGCTACTGACATTACCTTGTAGAGAATGATCTGACCCTGGACCAGAGGTTAGGGACAACTTCTACCAACTCTTAATACTTCTACCTACTCTCTGACTACCAACCTTGAGGTCTGCTGGCACCAGCATCTTGCGGGCCTTCTTGATCATGGGCTGTGGTTTGAGTTCGTCCTCGCTGAAGCGGTGTCTGCGGGGGTCGAAGGCGTCCTGGCCGGGCACGCTGGACAGAGCTACGTCGGCCGCGTCGGGTTCAAAGCCACCCATCACGTCTGGACCGTTGGATGTGGGCGTCATGAGAGGAGTGCAGGACGAAGAGGAGACAGAGGAACCAGGCGAGCCGCAGTCATCGTTCATGCTCGATTGACTGCCTCCTGAAAGAGAGAGAATCGGTTGTTATTTTCTTATTAAACCTTTATATGAACCAGGAGATTCCATGTAGATACATTATGACTCACTGACCTCTCAGGTCCATCAGAAAGCAATAACACACAGCATTTATCTACAAGTCAAAATAAGTAAAGTAAAATAGCTGTAGAGCTGTTAGGCTGCAGTTACAGACCATGTCCACCAGGGGGTGGAAGGGAGCTACTTTCTGCTCTGAGAAACTAATAAACAGGAACGTTTTTCTTTCTTTCTTTCTTTCCAACTATCGTGAGCGTGCGTTTCACTTCAATATGAATCATTTATCATGGAGAAATTGAACTGAAATGGGAACTTTAAAAAGTGCAAGAGCACTTTTCTCAACTTATCTTGTGTATAAACATTCATTATCACCCTTTTAGTCTGAGTATATATTTCAATCCTGGTTTAATATTATTATCAACATGGCCGGACTCCTATAAGGCTGGTTTTTACAGTTTTCTTGAAATTTTTCTAAAACGTATACAACCGTCACCCCACCCCTTGAAATCAGTCCCCTGTGTTCTATAAAGCTCACTCACCCCCTTTAGGGCCTAATGCACATAACACCTTGACATTCCTATCATTAACACTCCAAACAGCCTTTTCCTCTTCCTATTCCTCCTTTATGAGAACACAATCAGAACACAGCCTACACTACATCCACCTCGAGTTAAATCAATGGTCTGGAGTCTGAATGAAAACTCAAATCAGATCATTACAAATGATCATTCTCCCGTCTTGCCTCATCATTTGTGTTACACTGTAACGACTATGTAGCAAACACATCATCCAACCCGCAATATCAATTTTGGCTTCGTCAATGTTTATTTTACATACATCACTGATTTGTCTTGATAAATGTGAATGCGTCGTATTTAACTCATGTCTAAATTGTCTAAAGTGTATTATTGTGACATTGGAATACAACTGAAATGCAGCTAAAAAACAACCAGTTTATGAAGGGTTAAATACAATGGCTACTGACAGTCCCTATCTACTGTACAGCACCACATCTTAATCATTACTATCTCTGTAAATCTCTCTCTTCTGCATTCAAACATTCCATTGGAACTTCAGTATCAGCAGGCAATGGGAACCTCTTCCTCCCCCTCCCTCCCTCGCGTGCCTCTCTGCTCCTCCCAGTCCTCCGCTTGGCCCTGCCTCTCGTTCTCTTGCTCCAGTGCTCACAGCCTCGGCACGTGAAGGGACACTGCACGTGCACATTGCTGTAGCGTGTGAGGTGAGGAGGGATTTAAAGACACGCGATTACAAACACTCACTACACACACACCTACTTCCTCTCCCTCCCCTCCTTATCTCTGTCTCGATCTCCCTATGTACAGTTAGACCTTAGTGTTCAGTAAATGGCTGGTTGGACCTGAATTGAACATAAAACCGACCAAACCAAACCCCTTTGTCAGCGCTGTGAGATCCATAGTTAAATGTCTCCTCTGTCTCTTTCTCTCAGGCAGCCTAAATGTTAAACATAGCTCAGTGTGAAGGGTCGTTTGTAGCCTACAGGAAATTCCTGTCGTTGCTTTCTCAACCCCTCCTTGTTGTTCCCTCTCTGTCAAGTTAACTCAGCGTTAAGGGATTCCATTTGGCTTCACAGAAAATGATGCTTGGTCACCATAGGAGAGGTCAATATGAGTACTGAGGACAACTTAAACAGCTGAATCACATGAAGACTGTGCAGACTCTACTACAGCCTTCTCTCTAAGGACATAGCCGTCCTGTATTGATACAGGGTCACCATGGTATCTGCCATGTCACTGATCCTCCATTTTAGTCCTTCATCTAGTTGCCACTTCACAAGGCCAAAACAACATGGCACCATAATCCTTGCTTCATTTGGCCAAACTGGACCACTGAATACACTGTCGATGCCATGTAAACAACGATACACTGCGATACATTCACCAACCACCCACCACACTTACAATCCCTTTCCATAGAATCACCATAAACCGTCTCAATCTCCACCCCTCTCCCCATGTTCCTATTGAAGATATTTACATTAAACAGATGTACACTGTTCCGTATTGTATCCATGGGATAAAATCATCCTAGAAATCCCTGCATGTTGCCCTCCCCTCCTCCGACACCCGGTTCCTGTAACTCACCATAGTCAAGTCCACCCTGCATGTTGGACTGGGCCACCTCCAGGCCGATGAGCGACGGGGAAGATGAGGATGACGAGGAGGAGGCTGAAGAGCAGGGTGGGGGCGATGAGGGGGGGCACTGGGAACTCTGATTGGGCACCGCTGACTGGGAACTCTGGGATGGGATCTGGGCTGTACTGGAACTGTTTTGGCCGTGGACACCGCCCATGCCGTTCTCTGTGAGGAATTCCTCCAGGTCCATGTACTGCAGCTGGAAGAGGCCTCCTTCCACTGGCAGGGTCCTCTCCCACAGGAGGGGTCCCAGGAACGCAGACTGGTTAAATCCTCCACCTGATCCTCCACCTCCTCCTCCGCTGCCACAGCCGTTACTGTTACTGCTGCTCACCCCGCTGCTGCCGGTACGCATGTTGCAGCCGCCGTTCCCGCCACCCAAGGAGTCCTCATCCATGTCTGTGATGGTTCTGTCTTTGTCTGTGATGGTGGGAGAGAGACAAAATGGAGGTTATTGGTTAGTAACGGATGGACAGGGGTTGGAACTCTCAAGAGTTGTTGTTGTCACATCAAATGTTTGACCCTTGGTGCTGTCAGAGGTGGGTTTGGGATTATATACAAATAAAAAGTGTTATGGTATCTCACTAGATACACTCCCTCAAGTCTGGTTCCTCACAAAGTTTCTTCCATCTACACTCTTTGCTTTTTAGTTTTGGGGGGGGGGGGGATTTCTTAGGGTCATATGACAGGATATAATTATCTTATGTCCAAAGCTGTAGGCGTTCTTGTAAACCTATTTCATTTAATTCAGTGAGACAAGAGGGTGCTACGGCCCAAGCCTCATAGCTGTTGAGGTCCAGAGGCACAATTATCCAATAGATGCGTCAACTCTACAGATATTGAGAGATAGATGATATCTGTGGAATGGTGTGACAGTTGGATGCATCAGCTGCACTGCTATGCGCACAAACACCACTGAATGCTTCAGTCAGACCGTAACAGATGGTCATACATGAAACTGCACAAGAATCAAAATCAGAATGCTGGATGAAAAGCAATACCATTTTTACTACATGTATGCATGTCTATGTTTGGTGAGACAAATTCATTTGTGAATATAGGCATCCATACCACAGGCCTCGCTGGTACTGTTTAGCATGTCAGATGATATTATACCAAAAGATGTCATCTTAATCTGCATGCTAATCTAAAACTATGCCAGGGGATTGGAGGGGTGGAGATTATAATCCATATGAGAACATTATGCTCAGCTCACAGCAGAGTGCAACATGGGATGGCACCATAATTCTATTGGACATTTGGGGGTCATAATTGGACAGTGAGTGACCTTTGTGTTTGGATAAAAATGTTTGTTATGCCTAATGACCATGTAATAACGTGTTCCAGGGATAATGGCATATTGGTTTCCTTACCCTGTAAGCTGTCTATGGATAAGGTATGACAGTAGTTCATGCTTTGGTTTAGTTTCCCTGGCACTGTTTCCACATGCTAACGTTTTAGCATTTGTGGCACAAATCCTATTCAAGTCATGGGACCGATATTAGCATGTCCAAATCATCCAAAAGTATCTCAATTTGTAGAAAGAGGAGGAAGGGAAGCGCTACTGAGGTACACAATAGTACATTTTGGTAGACAGAAGGTGCTCTTTGGTAAAAGGGGTGAATTGGTCATCAAAAAGAAAGGAGGACCAAGGCACTCTTCATATAAAGAATTAAAATTCCTTTATTAGTATGGCATGTTCAATAGAAACATTTCGGCTGCATGGCCTTGCAGCCGAAACAAGTCGTTTAAAAAAAAACTTGTTTCTATTGAACATGCCATACTAATAAAGGAATTTTAATTCTTTATATGAAGAGTGCCTTGGTCCTCCTTTCTTTTTGAGTATCTCAAGTTGATTGTGAAGCTCAACAAAGTCATTTATAGATGATTTGAACATGATTACTATCCCATAATTTCCTTTCTGGTTTACTGCTCTATACTATAGGAGTGGTTGGATTCGATTAAAATTTTTCCAAAGAGCATTTGATCCTACACTCTTAGAAACAAGGGTTCCAAAAGGGTTATTTGGCTGTCCCCGTAGGAGAACCTGTTTTGGATCCAGGTAGAACCCATGTTGGTTGCAGGTAGAACCCTTTTGGGTTCCATGCAGAACCCTCTACATTGAACCCAAAAGGGTTCTACCTGGAACCAAAAATAGTTATTAAAAGGGTTCTCCTATGGGGACAGCCGAAGTACCCTTTTAGGTTCTAGATAACACCTTTTTTCCTAAGAGTGTAAGTTCTGTTCTGAGACAAAGTTTCCTATTGTGGTCTTGACCTGTATTATCAGTGGTAAAAATACAAACTGACCATGAGTTAGTTCTAAAGGACAACTTCCACCACCATGTATATCCTATGGTGTGTGTTGGCTGCAGAATGTCAATCATGAATCATTATTCAGAGCTGAGTTCTGTACTGAAGAACCACACCAGTATACCATCTCTGTTTTGTTTCCAAACAACAAGTCAGACAGTGGTGCATGTGTCATGCCATGTGCGTGTGACAATGGCAGGACCAGATATTAAGTTATGCTGGTGAGCACAGCTGTCTTCACTGTACTGTACTCAATTGAGTCAGGTAGACAATGGAGACTGGTAGATATGATTTCAATGAATGTCAGTTACAAAATATGCTAAATAACAGAAAAACAACATAGGCATGCAGTGTCTGTTAGCGTAAGTGCTGCAAACTCCATCAGCAACATTGTTGCACTGTAGAGCCTTCAGTGGTAACAGCATGATAACAATGTAACAATCAAATGAAATCAAAGTTCTCTTCTCACCTTTAACGTCGCAGCAGTCTTTGAGAATTGCACGGTCTCCCTTCATCGGATGCTGCAGGAGGGATTTCAAACTAGCCATAGAGTTGAGGTGTCCACCGCTGATGGAGCCACCAGACTGGTTGCAATTCCCGAACTGTGGGCTAGCGCCGGCTGGGAGGTCCGGGGTCAGGAGCTGGGTGAGCTGCCTAGACATAGTTGGCCGGACCTGGTTGTTGATTAGGATCCTGGGGCGCAGGCGGAGTCGAAATGACTGGCAGATTGATCACCGCTATCCAATTAACGAGAATATTGAATTAACATTTATTATAGTTAGAATTGGGTACAAACCAGGTGCAATGAATAGCCTATTTGAAATGACATTACAAACTTGTTGAAATAATATAAAACGCATATGTGGGTGCATATCTCGACAAGATATGAGAACATTTAAGTATGATTCCCAGGCTCAGTATACCTGTGTAGCCTAATAATAACAAGCAATAGTTGCAAAACATGTCCCTTTGATTTGCTTTGAATGTCAATAAACATGATCTTACCTTTCCCTCTATTTAGGCTATGAAGTGTTCTTATATCCACTGTTGTATCATTATAATAGACAGTATTCCAGTAGATATGGTGCAACACTATATTATTTTAGATCCCCGGTGCAGATCAAGATGTTATTCTCCAATAGAGACCAGTTGTAAACGTCAAACTAATGGCTGGTGCCCATGGTCAATTCAAAGGTGGACAAAATAAAATCCGAGCTGGAGATCAATAAGTTGTTGTCGAAAAATATCCTGAGTTGATCAACACCCCAAAAAAATGATGATTCAAATATGATCAAAATGAAACTCGAAGCAAGGAAAAAGAATGTCCTGCTCCACAATGCCAAATGAACAAATAATGAAGAGCGAAAAGCGGAGAAGGCTCTGAGGACGCGCACTATTTGTCCGGTGACAAGCTGTATTACTTTTTTCTTTAAGCTTTCCTGTCGCTCTATCGTTCTTTCGGGAGGGGGGGGTCCTCTTTTCCCCCGCGTACTTTGTGTAGCCAATGTACTGAAGCACGGGCTTGGATTTGGGCTGCGCGACGGCTGTCCTCTCAGCTGGAACGAACACGGGCAGTTCACGTGACGTCACAACTCATAGGGCAAGGCGCGAGAGAAGGCATGATTGGCTTATTTGTTCAATATGCATGACACAAACACACAACCCCCCTCGTGCCACACCTCGAGGGGGCACGCCAAGCACTTGTTGTTTGTATGCTCATGGACAGACGGACGAAAACAAATGGACAGTTAGCAATCACCCGCCACCGTTATCATCATGACTTTGAATTAACGTCTTTAAATGGCTCTAGCAACTGAGGGGACCTTGAGACATATCCTCTTATAGAACGTTCATCTAGGCATACAAATTATTGCCCAAATAGAGTGCCAATATGATTATTTAATTTTAATGGCAATGGGCATAGCACCATTCTATGAGAAATCAACTGAGTGTAGACTACAGTTTTCCCAGTCCGCTTGTAATCCAGAGAAAACGTGAGTGGCTGCCGGGTTTTCAGGCGAAAGGAACACAGCAGCACGTTGCTTCCTAAAAGCAGAATAGCTGTTATAGCGCACATGGCCCAGTCACGAGGAGGTGCAACCCTTATGCATGTTGCTCTAGCTTCGATTGGTTGGAGAAAATAATGTCTCCTCCCCTAGTGAGCGCTTATTGGAAAGAACTAGGCCACCCGCCCCGCCCTACGGATTCCCCCCATGCTACGGCCGCGTGAGACCGATTCAAAGAAGAACAGCGCGAGGTGTCTGCAGTACTATATTTTAACCCACAGGAAATTGTTTCCTTTTTTTTGACTGCTTAGTCGAACATCGGGAAAACAATATTTAGACAGATCCCAGGAACAATATACATCCTTATGAGGATATTACTGTGTGTACCACTCACTTGTTTTCTTTACAAATAGGCATATGCCAACAGCATGAGTAAAATTAATGGGGAAAGAATTGATACATTGATGATAAACTATCATACATGTGTGTTTACTGCAGAAGTATACTGCAAAACGAACCTTGCATGCCTTTATGCCTGACCTATTCATGATAATGAATCGGTTAGAACAATTTGAGAATGTTTGAGAGAGCATAGAACAGGCCTACAGAAGAGGTAGTTAGAATATAGAAAAGCCTGACAATGACCTTAAATTACATTCACATTGACTAAAAATTGTTTTCTATTTTAAATCATAATACATTTTGCTTTAAGCTATAGTAGGCTATATATTTTGTCTGTATACTCTTGTTATTGTGGCAGCACCATCTCACCAGGTCAAATTCCTGTTACATGTAAATGTACTTAGCGAACAAAGGTGACTCTGATTTGATAGGTAGGCTATAATATGCTTCTTCGGTTGTAGTCCTACATGACATGTGGAAAATGCACTAACACATGAACAGACCATGCTATCTCGAAATTAAAATGATAGTTAGCATTTCATGTTTCTTTTTGTATTTAGACATGAATTATTGATGTTTAATAGTATTTGGTGTTGAAACAGAGGGAATAAGCATAATGAAGTGAAATGTGCATATCCCTCTATAGCAGTTAGTGTGACAGTGCTGCTGCCACCTAAAAAATACTAAAGTCAAACCAGAACAACAGACCACAGCTGTCATATTTCATTAAGGTGAACTCTAATACTGTAGTCTACATTACAATAGCCTATATTCACACAAACTAGCAGAACTAGGTCAGTAGGGCAGCCATAACTGCATTGCAATTCTGGATGTAGACTATGTATGTTTGTATGTACGCATTTATGTTGATGTTCTATCTGTGTCGTACACAAATAGATTTATCTCACACTCGCATGCAAGCATGAGTCTGCAAACACACACACACATTTGTACACACTCGGTCACTCAGATGCACGCACAGCTCAGACACGCGCACTCACTGACACACACAGCTCAGACATGGACACTGCAAGTTCTGACTCTTGAATCCACCACCTATCGGTGTAAAATCCATGTGAATGCCACACTCTACCACAGGGGCCAGAGTACAGTGAGCAGAAATGAGGTGCCTAATGCCATCTAGTGGATTTAACATAATACTGTAGGCTGTAGATGTCCATTATGTATTTATTTTGGATGGTTGTGAGTTGTGGCCATTTCAAATTGGGGTCATAGAAAGCAAAGCAAAAAAAATAAGCATTTCTGGTTGAATATACAACATTAATTGGATTTACCTGCCAATAAGTTGGATAACCATAGTCGTGCTGGATAACCATAGTCGTGCTGGATAACCATAGTTGTGTTGGATAACCATAGTTGTGTTGGATAACCATAGTCGTGCTGGATAACCATAGTTGTTCTGGATAACCAGTCGTGCTGGATAACCATAGTCGTGTTGGATAACCATAGTTGTGCTGGATAACCATAGTTGTGCTGGATAACCATAGTTGTGTTGGATAACCATAGTTGTGCTGGATAACCATAGTTGTTCTGGATAACCATAGTTGTGCTGGATAACCATAGTCGTGCTGGATAACCATAGTCGTGTTGGATAACCATAGTTGTGCTGGATAACCATAGTTGTGCTGGATAACCATAGTTGTGCTGGATAACCATAGTTGTGCTGGATAACCATAGTTGTGCTAGATAACAATAGTTGTGCAAGATAACCATAGTTGTGCTGGATAACCATAGTTGTGCTGGATAATCATAGTTGTGCTGGATAACCATAGTTGTGCTAGATAACAATAGTTGTGCAAGATAACCATAGTTGTGCTGGATAACCATAGTTGTGCAAGATAACCATAGTTGTTCTGGATAACCATAGTTGTGCTGGATAACCATAGTTGTGCTGGATAACCATAGTTGTTCTGGATAACCATAGTTGTTCTGGATAACCATAGTCGTGCTGGATAACCATAGTTGTGCTGGATAACCATAGTTGTGCTGGATAACCATAGTTGTGCTAAGTTGAAATGTATTTGTATATCCATGATGACATCCTGAAATCCATCAGGCCCACACAGCTATTTAACAATATCTGGGACAAAACTATTATACTGATTTTGGTATTTGTAACATTTTTCTCATTATAGAGTCAATACCCACATGATTAGTTATCAGTAACTATCCAGTTCTTCATCATTAGCCTTACATGATACATGGACAAAAAGCACAGCAGAGAACACTTATGTTTTATTCAATGCTGAAGTATAATCAACAACTATCTTTGTTTTAAGTAAATAAAGTGATAGAAATGTACTTAGAACTATTCTTTTTCTTTAGAAGATAAAACAAGGCTTGACAGGGTTATGAACATGATTGTAACTCAACAGAAAATAGGAGAAGAGGACAGGATAAAATCCAGGTTTGGCAGGTAGACAGATGGAGTTAAACACACATTAATTAATACATGTAATCATAACTGTTTTGCTACTATGAAGGAACAGTAAAAGCTAAAGAAAGTACTTTGTGAAAACAGAAACACAGCAGTGATAAGATATTAACACAATATACGTTACAGTGAGCTTTTTTCATCCTGTCTTGATCTCAATATCTTGGTATAAAAGCTACAATTGTTTCCACAGGTATGAAAATTAAATAAAGTGATCATGATTAGCAAGGCTTTTTGTAAGATACACTTTTTTGTCTGGAAGTGGTATTCACTTCAATCTATTAAGATTCTCAAATGTATTTTTAAAGATGTGATTAAATCACTGGGGACATTTTTCAGGACTTTGTTAACTTACGCTTAAAACACGTCCTTTTTGGATGTACTGAATGAATCATCACATAGTGAGTTCACAACCTCCGCAACAAACTGACCAAAAAACACACATGCACCAACAAACAGACTGCCTCTCTACCAACCAGAAGTCTGTGTCCCACCCTCTCCCTACTCCTACTAAATGCACTTTTTACATTAGAAAAATCCCCAAAAGGGCTCTAGGTGAACATCAACAAGACATAGTACACAGCAGAGACAGAGTTATCATACAGCTAGGGGTATAGAAGGGATGCTAGTAAGGCTGAGGGGGTAGAGTTAAATTAGCAGGTCAAATCACCTAAACATGTCTAAAAACTGCACAGTGTCAGCCAAGCATAGTGTCAATGCACTTAAGGGTTAATGATCATATGAAAACAGTAATGTCTTTCAACATCCTCCCATGTAGTTTGGATGGAAGAATTCCGGGTGATCCTTGGTTGATCTACAGTAGTTCATGTTGTTAAAACACTCGTTCTAACAGTCAGTGAGTTGAGTTGATGAGGTCCAGACAGACACCAGACCAATTCAATCGCCCCCCCCAAAGGCTTCTGTTTTTTAAAGTCCATCTTCTTCTATGTATAGTCCAAAACTGATAACCTCTCCCTTTCCTATCAATGAAAATCTAAACACCACTACCTTAGAAGTCAGCAAGCTCAGTATCTGTACTCTGTAAGCAGGGAGTGCGACATCTCCCCCTGCTCCTCTCTGCTCTTCCTCTCCCCCGCCCTCTTGGACAACTTCAGGCTGATAGCGCCACCTCGTGGCAGTCCCTTGGCCCTATGTCGGCAGGTCACCTTGTGCCTGCGGAGGAGGGGGGCGTTCCAGAAGCGAGCAGAGCAGCGTCTGCAGGAGAAGGACCCTCGGGCGCGATGAGTCGCCCGGTGGATGAAGGCTTCCAGGAGCCTGCGAGACTGCTTCCCACACACACCGCAGCACAGACGCTCCTGGGGGGACAGAACTCTCTGGGTGTGTTTAGCTGCCCTGTGGGCTAGCAGGCCGGCCTGGCGGGCGAACATGGCGTGGGGACAGATGGAGCAGGCAAAACGTTTCACTGGGACTTTGAGAGATGACAGGATTTGTATCTTCATCCCTCTTGTTGTGACCAGCTCATACCCTCCCCCTCCCGCTTCCCCCCCTCGTCTAATCTTCAACAGAAGCTTTTTCTTCCTCAGCTGTTTTTGGAAAACAGACCTCCTCTTCCTCTGGTCTTTCCTCCCCTCGTCTCTGATGAAGCCTGAGGACTCCCCCCACATGTCCCCCCTTCCCTCCCTCCTGTCGGACTTTCTCTTCTTCTTGTGCCTCCTCATGTCATCGTGTGATTGGATGTTCCTGTGGTGTTGTTGCTGGGACTGTGGCTCTGAACAGTGGTGGTGATGTGAAGAATGGTGGTGGTGGTGGTGGTGGTGATGGTGGTCGGATGGCAGCTCCGTGAGGGGCTGGAATGGAGCTGTGGTGTGAAGGGTGTGACTACTGGACCCAGCTGGGTAAATGTGCTCCCCTTTCACCCTTGCTGGGGAATGCTGGTGCTGAGGGGGCATGATTGTGGAGTTGGGTGGCAGGGGCTGAGAGTAGGGAGGGACGCTGGAGGCTGAGGAGTGGGCCGTACCAGCATCATAGAAAAGGGGGGAGTAGCCAGCTGGGGGCTGAGGTGGCTGTTGTTGATGACTGTGGGTGACAACACTGTGACTCTGCTGCCCCCCGTGGCCCTCAGTGGAAGGTGCCATCTGAAGGAGGGCGTTGGTGGCTGCCTCGCTCTCTGACGCAGTCCCACTCACTCCACCACCAGCTGCACTGTTTACCCCTGACCCACTGCCGTCCCCTTGTGCGTTGTCAGGGCCGGGGCGGGCCAGGCCGTGCTGTGACAGCTTGTGTCGAGTGAGGCTATTGGAGTAGGCAAAGGCCTTCCCACACACCTCGCAGCTGAACAGCTTCTCACCTCCGTTCTCATGGACAGTCTGGTGATGAGCCGTCAGGTGGAAGTGATGGCGGAAAGACTTCCAGCATATGGCACAGGTGTAGAGCCTGGGCGGGGGCTGGCTGTTGGAGCCTTGAGGCTTGACATCTTGGGGGTATGAATAATAGGAGGAGGAGCTGTTTCCTTGGTTCTGTTCCCTGTCTTGGCCCATCCCACATGACGGGTTTGTGTTGAAGTTGTTGAGGTTCTCCCCTCCTGGTGTTGTGGGGACCTCTTCCAGCTCCCCTTTCTGATGGAGCTTCCCGTGCCTCTTGAGGCTCTGGGAGTAGCCAAACTCTTTCCCACACAGGCTGCACTTGTAGTTCTTCTCCCCAGAGTGAACGGTGTGGTGCTTGGTGAGGTGGAAGGCCTCTCTGAAGTGCTTCCCACATGTACTGCAGCGGTGGGGCTTCTCCCCAGTATGGACACGGTCGTGCCTACGCAGGGTCTCGCGGCGTGCAAACCCCCTGCCGCAAACACTGCACAGATATGGCCGCGGGATGTTGCTCGACTCTCTGGGAGCTCTGGGGGTGTACTGCCTGCGTTTAGGGGGAGCGTTGGGGTCTTTGGGCTTTCTGGGTTTCCGGGGACGTTTTGGTTTGGCAGCAGGGTTCTGTGGATCATTCCCCTGCTGTTGGTTGTGGTTCATATTACCACTCATACCATCCTGGTTCCCTGCTCCTCTATAGGTCTTATCCATCCCAGATGTTGATGAAGGGGACCCCAAGGGGCCTAAGTCCAGCCCCCCCAACAGCCCTCCGATGATATCCCTCCTATCGTCGCCTCTGTTCCCACTGTTCATATCACAGTTGGCGGCAGCTGCGGCGGCGATGGCTGAGATGGCGTTGTTGACAGAGCTGGTGACGTCGTCTTCAGAGTCATCCAGGAGAGAGGACAGGGGGAGGTGCTGCTGGTGGTGATGTTGGGTTTGACTCTGAGGGTGAGGGTGCAGCGTTGGGGCCAATGGTGCCTTCCTCAGTGCCGGGCCCGCCATCCCACTGCCACAGGGGGAGGCTCCAGAGTAACACGGAGACGGGTTACCTTGAGAACGGTGGTCATCATGGTAGCCTGTGTAACGATTCCGAGAGTAATCAGTGGGGTATTTACCATCTGGCCTGTCCCTGCTGTTAGCATTCCCTCCCCTCTCTGACTGAAACAGACCACCATCACACCCTAGCCTTGACTTCTGAACTCCCTCACCTCCCATGATCACACCCTCTTCATCTTCCTCAGTTTTCCCATAAATCACCCCTCTACTACCCTGGTAATCCCCACCTCCTCCACCTTCTCCTCCACCACCTCCTCCCATTCTGCCCTCCCCTACAGCTCCTTCCTTGCTGCTGCCCTGTGGTTTTGATGCCCTACCTGGCTTACCGCATGTGCCAGAGGCAGCATGGTTGAGTAGAGAGGTGCTCTCACGGAAGCATCGACCGCAGGCTGGACAGCGGAAGGGCTTGTCCTGGTGAATCTTCTCGTGTCGCGTCAGCGACTCACGGCGGTTGAAAGCCCGGGAGCAGATGCTGCAGCCATACGGGCGAGCCTCTGAGTGGATGACGCCATGTTGGAGGAGGTGCCCCTTTTTCTTGAAGTGCTTGCCACAATCTGAGCAATTGAAGGTCTTGTCAGGGCTGGGGCAGGAAGATGAGGCCTGGACTGAGTTGGATGATTGTTGGGAGGACAGCGAGTTAGATTGAGAGTTCAGATCCTGGGTGGAGTGTTCCTGGGTGGAGTGTGGGAGACTGGGGTCAGTTAGTGGTTGGATATGAGTCGGGTTTGGGTTACTGCTGGCATTATTGCTAGTACCTGCTGCCGTAGACTCATGCATACGCAGGTGCCTGCGAAGGCTGGAGAGGTGAGTGAAGGTTTTGCCACACTCACCACAGTTATAGAGGGGCTCAGTGTCAGCCTGTGTAGATGCAGATGGCATGGAGCCCATGTTATCAGGTTTGGATAGGTGAGAACCATTAGTAACCAGGACTGATGCTGCAGTGGAGGAGGGGCCAGAGGAAGAGGAGGATGAGACAACTGATGATGATGATGAGGATGATGAAGAGGCAAGGAGGGATGGATCTCCTCCCAAACCTGACATGCCAACCCCTCCGCCCCCACCCCCAACCAGCCCTGGGGAGGGGTCGTGGCCCAGCCCCCCTGCATTGCTGCTAGCATTGGGGTTCCCACTGCTGTGGCTGCTGCTGCTGTTACTGCCGCCATCTGACTTCCTCTGTGGCAGGTAGCCAGCCATCGCTTTCTTCCTCCTACTGCTGCTGCTTCCGCCCCCACTGCTGTCCCCCTTGCCGTCATCCTTGGAGAGGGACAGATGAAGCGGCAGGGGGAGCGGCAGGCCTGCTTCCTGCTGCATCAGAGAGGCCAGCTGGTTGGAGGAGAGCACTGGGATGCCCTGGAAGTCAAAACCACCCAGGGAAGAGGGCTGGGAGCCTGGGTGGAGGGGGTGGTGAGGGTGGGAGTGCGAATGGGGGTGGGACAGGGTATGGGGTGGCAGCTGCTGCTGCTGTGGAGGCTGCTGCTGCTGTGGCTGAGCAGTAGAGAGGCCATGCGAATGAGAGGAATGCAGAGCTGGAGGCGGAGCAAGGCCTGAGCTGGATCCCTCACTCTGACCTAAACCTATCCCCAGGTGGTTGTGGGTTCCCTGTTGAACCAGAAACTGCTCTAAGCTAGCGTTAGCAGGCACCCCAGAGAGAAAGTACTGATTAGCAGCTAGCATGCAACTGAACTGCTGATGAAGACTCCGTGCATCAGACTGGGCCCCAACCAGCTGGTGTCCCAGAGAGGTGACTGCACTGCTACTGGGAGGATTGTTAGTTACCACCGAACTGGAGGGGGAGGGGGAAGAGGATGAAGGGCCAGGTGATGCTTGGGGGACAGAGAGGCCTGGATGCAGAGGGGGTGGTGGAGGGGGGGCAACTCCCAACCCCCCAGCACCCCCACCACTGCCACCTCCAGAAAAGTGCTCGAAGCGGCCGACCCCAGAATGCAGTTGCTCCTGTGCCAGAGCTGCCTCTGTCGGGTGGAAGGAACGCAGGAACTGTGGGTAGCCCGACACATGGCTTGAGCTGCTGCTACTCATCTTGCTTGACTTGGATCTTGAGCTTTGTGAGGACGAAGAAGGTTGTTGTTGTAGAGGGGGAGGAGGGGCGCTCATTTTGGCAAAAATAGAGGCAGAATCGGAAAAGGCGTTGCTTCTGGCCCCTTGGAGGGACCCAAGGCCTAGCCCAGACAGGAGAGCTCCTGAGGTCTCGGCCTGCTGTTGTTGTTGCTGCTGGAGCTGGTGCTGGTGAAGCTGCACCTGCTGCTGATGCTGTAGCTGTCGTTCTAACCCAAGGCCTTTGAACTGATGGGCCTGGTGCCCGCTTAACATCTCTATTATGTCCAAATTGTATTTTCCAAATTGGAACATCTCCCACTCACTGGCACATGGGGGTGCAGGAGCCACACCTCCAGCACCAGGAGCAGCGACAATGATCCCACCACTGCCGCCAACGGACGAGCTTCGACCGAGGGATCCTGCAGTGCCACTATTTGACCTGGAACTACCTGAGTCGCCTCGGCTCGATCCCGAACTCCGCCCGATAACACTGCCGGTCCCCCCTGTTCGCGCACTTCGGCTGCTGCTACTTCCGCCCGATCGCCCACTGCCCCCACTCTCCATCCAACAGGAGAGGGAGCAAGTGTGTGGGGAATGGGGTTATTTAGTGTAAAGTGGGGGGGGGGGGTCTTTTTCCTCAAATGTGAACAGTTCTTACAGTTCTTTTCAACGTGGATACCGTACTCTCTTTTTATCTTGATGGGTTGGTGCCATTTTATTTAGTCTTAAACACTTTGTACAGTTTCATGGGGAGAAAAGGCCTTGTTTTGGTGTGCAATTGTTGTTGGTCTGTTGTTGGCTGTTGGTCTCTTGGTGTTTTATGGCACAGAACAATCTTTATTAGAGAGCAGTTCAGTCAACAGCTGTTGGTTGGCTGTTTCAGTTACAGTGTTTTCATCCATATCATCGTTTCCCTTCATCCACGTCAGTTTATTCACTCATTCTCTGGGAAGAGATTATGTTTTCTTTTCCTCACTGAAAAACAGAGACTACATTAGTCAAAATACATATTTATGTTTGATAAAAACTGTTAAATTGAACAGCTGACATTTGTAAATACACCAACATTTGTACCATTATGATACACCAAAGTATGTAGGATAAAATACAATTTTCTTTAGCTTAAAATAAATCACACACAACAAAAAAAGGTAACACATATATATATATATTTTTTAAATAATGTATTTTTTTAATTATTGAAAAGGGATAAAGTAGGTGATGAAAATGCAATCACGAACCTTGAACATCCCATTCATAGATGCCACAAAACAAATTACACATGGTTTTGTTAACAATGTGTATATATTTATGTTGTATTATCCAGGGCGCAATTGAAAAAGAGACCTAGGTCTCAATATGTCGTCCGTATTAAAATAAAGGTTAAATTAAATTAAATTAAACTTAGTAATGATTTATTTTTTCAAATGTCAGTCTTACTAAAATTAATAGTTTTCCAAATGTAAGTATAGTATGCTGAATGGCTAATTTATTACTACTGTTATTATAATGTATTTATTGTTTATTACTTGGGTATTACTACTGCATATAGTTTCGTATGAACTGAGCACTGTGTCACACTTTTTAAGTCCCCCTAACTGTAAATAAAACATTAATTATTATGAATTATTATTGCATGTTTATAAGACGTCGGCGAAATACTGATCACGTTATGGAAAATCTTACCTTTGAATTTTGACAGATGCCAATGAGTCAAAATATGTTCCCCCGACAGCGGAGGGAGACGGATTTTATTTCACAATCGCATCTTTTTGATTGCCTTTCACATTATGTAGATGACCAATCCTGTATGGAGGACAGAAATTCAGAATCAGCAACTGTTATTCAGCCACTGCAAAAATGGCATAATTGCACAATACTAGCTACGGGAACTACTAACTTTGGGTTGCACATTGCTTTGACAAACATTGGGGGTTTTGCAAAGAAGCGCTTACATGCAAAACTGACAGCTTTTGGTATAACATTCTGCTATTTAGCTAGCAGATATCGCATGCAACCCATACAAATACACAACACACACGGCTTGCAATCTATAGCATAAAAAAATATGCATTCAAAAGCCAATGAATGCCTCTTGGCTGAATGAAATACGAAATTGCTTATTTACCTACACATCCAAGTACAAGTTCAGGATGCGGCCTGTCACGCCTTCCTACCATCTAGCTATCATTCGCTTAGCTCTCCATTTCTGCGTACTGTTTTCGACTCGTTAGCCATAGCCATGTTCACTGATGCTGAGCTAGGTGAATGCTCGGCTCCCTTTCGCTCGAAATACTCAGTATTTGAGGCTACAACCTTTTCCTCGCCATTTGACAGCATCAATCCCCATTGGTAATGATGAGTTGGTGATGTTTTTGTCGGCTTAAATGTTTTGGACGGTCGGTTATAATTTGGGGGGGGGGGGTAAAAGGGAATGACGTGTGCTCACTTAACATTGGTCCTTTCCGGCCCGTGAAATATTTCCGGGTAGCGTAACCTGTGGTTCAGTAGTTGTTTTGGATAGCAAGCATGCTATCTATAGCTAACTGATATTTTGCATTGAATTATTCTTATTTCCATTTGGTAAAGATTTTTTATGGTATTTTATGTCAAGTCGTCACCCGTGTAGGTATCCGAATGACAAATAATGTGATAAAAATCCGTCAGAAATAGATTCAGACTCTGCGGGAGGTTGAAGCCATTTTAACTGGCTTCATGCTGCAGCTGGGCATAGCATTCACCAACCAGACTTGTTAAAATGGCTGCCGTGTATTTGCTAACTTGCATTTCATTGTCATTCATATACAACTTTTAAAAAATGCCTAGATGTTTGGACATGCAGTTGTATGCTTGTCATTCTGGCACATGCGGGGTGACAGGCTTTGTCATGCAAATGTATGTTTCTTTGAAATGGTAATGTATCCCTGTATCAGGGGTAACTCCTGAAGGCTACTGGTGCAGGCTTTTGCTCCAAACCCGTGGTAACATACCTGATTCAGTTAATTAAGGTCCTGGGGAACAGTTACAATTTCGTTGAAATGAAAGCTTGCAGGACAGTATCTCTCCAGGGGGGTGGCTGCCCTATTAGCTAGTGATTTAGTTGTAGCCTACTGTAGATTTAGGAACAACTTCCCACAGAACGTCTAACATTTATTCAATCTTACCTGTCAGTAGAGTCACTTCATATGAGAATAGTTGAGTAGGATGGCTAGTTTATCACTCCTAATATCATACAATTTCCTCAGTACTTGAGTAAGACCCTGATGAAAGAAACAAGTCTGACAACCTTTTCCACCAACTTTATTTTACAAATGTAGTGTTTGATCACTGCTGTATCCAAGGGGATCAAAATGCATTGGAGAAATTAAAAGTAGGCCTTTATATATTAAAATTAATAATAGTCATGAAAACATTCATGAAGTTCACTTGTAAATATCATCCCATACAAATCTATATAATCTCATACAAATCTAGATTTAGATTTATCCTTCCTCGTTCTACATAGGTTTAAATGAATTAATGATGGCGTTGAAACATACACCTATTCATTCATCTCTTTGTGTCTTATTTTATTCACCATCTATTACATGTGTTATTTGTCATTACTCATCAAAAATATCCCTGTTGCCACATAATAGGCTATATAGAAATATGTTAAATGTTAAGCATTTGGGTGGTCACTGTACATTCCACTAAATACTCACATATAATTTGTTGAAGCCTCAAATTAATGTGTTATAGAAGAGAGCCACAACCCATTAGAATATTCTGATTGTACTAGCTATACAAAATACAATATAATTACACAAAAAAAGGTTACCATGTACAAAATAATGGCAGAAGTGTATGTAATGACTGTTTCAATGGTTATGGCTTGTGGCGATAGTACAGACATTGCTACAGACTTTCTGTGACTTAAATACAAATCTAAAACTAGGTTAGCTGTCCTAATTCCCTGAAAAAAGACACTGTTACTGAACATTCAGGTAGTTACTGTTATACTCTTTTTACCTACCTGTGTTTAAGACATTAATGTAAACACATACATTGTGACATCATGTGTTAACCCTTTTGGTTTTATTGGGTTAGGCTGTGGTATTAGCAAGTGTTTCAATTTGGTCCCAGACCCAGAACTTTTCCCTCCCTAGTCCCTATCAGTATTGTATGACCTTGTGAACGGTGAGTGTAATCATTCCACCCCAACACGTGGAACCAACACAACTTTTGCTAATACCTATGCAATATTTTAAAATAGTCTAGATAGAAGGCTACATCTAGGGATAGGTTTGTAATTGGGCCATTGTCTCAACACATACTGTAATAAAGCCCTGTATTCAGGCATATTGTCAATGCATTACCAAGGCATGGAGTTGACATGTATCAAGATTAAACAGTGTTTGTTTGAATCCCCATTTTGTGTTCAGATGTAACAAAAACAAACAAAATGTCATGAGAAAGATAGGTATCTAAAAACATGTAAACACTTAAAATCTCACTAAGAAAAATAACACCAACATCATAACTACAAGATAACCATTAATTATAACAACAATTATAATAATCATTAATAATAACATTTGTTGTAATCATGACAATAACCGACACGGACTACCCAGTGAACACCGTCTGACGCCGACGTCCATGGACGTCTAAAAGATGCCATTTTGCTCACTGGGTAAGTTACCGTTGTGTATAGGAAGATTGTCAAAAGAAAATCTGTATCAACATGTCAGTCATTTTATCTCCTGAATTATGTCAGATTTTTTTCTTCTGTCCAATTTGTAAGCAATATGAGACACTTTGTATACTGTAGATGATATATATATATACAGTTATACTCTCTTAGTCGAATACAAGTCTGTTCATTTTCTTAAGTCCCTTAAGTTTATCAGCCCCGCGCATCACCAGTGACTGAGTGTCCTTTTTTTGCTGAATGTAAACCACTAAGACGTGATACAAAATATGTCTGTCTTTATCCGGTGCAAATATCAGGGGATTGTGCAAAAACGTTTCTGTCTTAGTGTTTCCCTCTTTGAGCTGGGCTGGAAAAAAACTGCTCATGTTTTTTTTACAAGTTTGACTCCAGTTATCTACAGAACATTATTACTCACACGTCAGCGACAATATCAACACCAAAAATTAAGTGAAAGCATTAATATGCTGTATTATATGGTCCAAAGCCACACATGTAGGATAGGATAGCCCTTAATATTAAGCATTATTATTGATATTATGACATTTCTACCTAATAGAGAACGGTTGGAGTGTGTTACTACGAACGAGCAAGGTCCTCTTCTGATGAAGGGCATCCTAGCCACCCAAGTCTCTTCTGAGTCTCACCCTCATATCTGACTGCTTCATCATTGGAGTCATCCTACAGTATGTATTATAGTCCACTGCCTTGTTACAGTCAATTCACTAGACACATACACTTTGGATTGCTCTGAAGCCAATCATTTGTATTGTCCTGTAGAAATGTTGCTTGTGTCAGTTCTCTAGTGAGAATAATAAAATGGTGATTGTCAGACGTGCTTTCTCTGTGGTATTTTATTTGTATCCCAATGCATGGCTTTGAAGGTCAGTCGTATTATGAAGTGCAACACCTGCATCATACTGTACTTTTTGTGCTCTATGAAAGAAAATACCCTGTAGTTGCAGTAGCTAATCATCCTATTGGTAGGCTGACCAACTCAGAAGTTCCTCGTCAAACATAGTGACTCATGGCTCAATCAGATTTGGTTGTCCTGATGAAGACAGCTGGGTCACAGGGGAGCTCCAGGTAGAAGTTGCACTTAGGCACAGATTTAGGATCAGCTCAACCTCCCCAAATGCTGAGCATAACTATTAGGCGGTGGTGGGATGCAAAACACCGATCTCAGATCAGTTACTGGGGGCAACTAGAGAATGTATGGAAGCAATTTTCCCAAGGTCACTCATTCATTCACACAAGAAGCAACTATCGACAGCTCTGTTTTCCTGCGTCAGAATGAGGCGGGTCACTCGTACACCACTCCCTGGATTCAAAACCCTACGTCATCCAACATTCCACATCATAGGTCATGAAGATCATCAGTTCAATGCTCCATGAGGAAAATAGCATCCTTTGATACAAGTGTATCCTGTTTTTCTATGTAACACTGAAGTACACAGTCTGGCCGTACACCGCCCTTCTCTCTCTCATACTTAGATATATTATCTTGGTCCCTCCTTTCTAATATGGCTCAAAAGTTTCTTTATTCTGTAAAACATTTGATATAAAACACAAGGTTATGCATGAACAAACCAGTTTCTTAACTAAGTCCTAGCTATCTAATTTCTCCCACGTTTGTTCTTTTTCAGTTATTCATGGCATCAGTGTATGGCAATATGGCACATTTAGATATGAAATATGGCTGATGTATCACATATATAAAAATGGCAGGATAATTCCGTTCCTCTACCATTTTGACCTCTAAGCAAGTCCTTCATCTCCCTATATGTACAGATTGATTCACCATATTTCCTTCTCTACCCTTCCTATTCTCATATGTCTACTCTCTTCATGAAGACCACACACACAGTAGGTAGAATTTGCCCTAACCACCGATACAGAGTCAGATATTTTTTCATCCCCCTAATGGTTAAGGGTTGGTTTAGGGGTGAGATAATCTGATCCTAGATCTGCAGTTGATGGCAATTTCTACCTGGTGCCCCTCACACTGTCACCTCATTCTTACTGCCTGTCCTGATGCCCTGACTGCCTCCCCCTCCTCCTCCACTTCCTCCTCCTCTACTTCCTCCTCCCGCTCCTCCGTCGCCCCCTCCTGGTATAAAGTGTAACTGCTCGATAGTGTTCTGCCTCTTGGCAGCGAAAGCCATCCTCTTGGCGCTGTGGCCCCCTAGCGTCCCTGTTCCCATGACAACCCCCGCCCCGGGCATCTCGCTACCACCCCAGCCCCCCATGCCTCCCCCCATGCCTCCGCTCATATGCCCCGTCATGCCCTGGCTTCTCTCCTGCTCCCTCCCTGAGGTGGGGTGAGAGTTCATCTTGATCATGTGGTGGCGGTCCAGGGAGGGCGTGGCACATACATTCTGCTGGGACTGGGCTTTCTGCTGAGGGGTGAGACCACCCCGGGGGAGAGTGGGGACCATGCCTCCCCCGCCTCCATGGGCGTATGGATCCTGCACACCCACTCCCATCCCTCCGACCCCTCTACCCATGCTTTCCTCCAGATGATCTGGGGACATGAGTAGGCGATCCTGGGGACGCTCCTGGGCCCAATCCTTGGGCTTCCTTGTCAGGGTCTGGTTGTTGGACTGAGGCCGCTCCTGGGGTCGGTCCTTGGGCTTCCTTGTCAGGGTCTGGGTGTTGGACTGAGGCCGCTCCTGGGGTCGATCCTGGGGCTTCCGTGTCAGGGTCTGGGTGTTGGACTGAGGCCGCTCCTGGGGTCGATCCTGGGGCTTCCTTGTCAGGGTCTGGGTGTTGGAGTTCTTAGTAGCAGCAGCCATGGCTTTGTAGTACTGGTGCTGCTGGTTCTTGGACATCCTGGAGAGGGTCCCAGTGTTCCCGGGGACGTCCCCCATGTTGAGTAGCTGGTCCTGCGACATGACCTTCCTGGCAGGCTTGGACAGGGTGTCGTAGTTGGGGTTGTAGTGCTGCTCGGTTGGGTCCAGGGGGTAGGGGTTGACCGTGGGGGAGACGGGGGGTAGGCCGGTGGGTTGGATCCAGGGTCGGGGGGCGTGGCGGGGGAGGGTGCCCCTCCCACCCATGGTGTTGTAGTCTCCGCCACAGGGGATGTGGTGACTGGAGGACTGGAGAGCAGGCTGGGCCGTGTGGGGACGCCTCTTGGTGGTGCAGTAGCCCGATGAATATTCATCAAGACCACTCTTTTCTGGAATCAAAAGAGGAATAGTGAAACACATAAGTCATAGAGCTATTGTTTTCTGTGTAACGGGGTCTATCTCTATGCTGCTACGTGCTACACTACTCACCCAGGCGTTTGAGCGAGGAGTATCTGTTGAGCTCTGGCTTGGTGGCGTTCTCGTAGGATGGGGGGAGCTGTGCCAGGTTGTGGAGGGAGTGGTGGAAGGAGGGCTGCCCTTTAGTATTGTTGTGTTTGCTGGACAGAAGAGTGCCTCCTGCCGCCAGCTGGGCGTTGTTCATACGGGGGGCGTGTTCTGAGGGGTCAAAAGACAGCTATGTTATGGTGTGTTTGTTTCTTAATTGTTGTTTTTTGGACAACCTTTATCTAACCAGGTTGGTATAATTGACATCTAAGACATTATTGTGAATAACTGTAAAACATGGAAGGGCACCAGATGCATACATTACAGTATGTCACTGGAACCAACCATTTACACCACCAGTTGACTTACCGATGGTAGCAGTGTGATTGGGACTGGTTCCTGAATGGATAAAATTGTGTTGAATATTCCCCACTGCAAAACAAACAAACAAACAGTCATCAGCAGTGGAGCAACAGTGTATACATAACATAAACACTGTATGATGTGTTCAGTTGTGGATGTTATCAGGAGATTTCTAGCTTCATGGTTTATTAACCACATTAAGATCAAGGCATCCATCCTCTTTTACATTACCTGGGCCAGTTCCCCTTTACACGCTCACTCACTTATCATTTATTGAGCCTGTGGGAATCGACCAGGATATTTCACTGTGTTTCACATAACTGTCCCTCTTCGAAACTTCCAAGTTCCTCGACGTACACATCTCAGATGAGATGAAATGGTGAAACCACACGGACACCGCGGTAAAGAAGGCACGACAGCGACTCTTCTACCTCAGGAGGCTGAATAAACTTGTCCTGTCTCCGAGGGCCCTCACAGTGTTTTACAGGAGCACCATCGAGAGACGACTGTCGGTCTGCATTGCATCCTGGTACGGCAACTCCACCGCCGCTGACTGCAAGGCTCTACAGAGGGTGGTATGCTCAGCCAAACGAGCCATTAGGTGCTCACTGCCTGCCCTCCAGGACACCTACAACACCAGGCGTCGCAGGAACCCAAGCCATCATGGCCTGTTCTCCCTGCTTCCATCACTCAGACGCTGGCAGTATAGGAGTATCATGGCAAAAACTGTCAGACTGGCCAATAGGTTCTACCACCAACCTACCACCCCCTATGGATATTCTACCCCCTCCCAATAGCACTTACCCTGCCCCTCCCCCCAATATACATTATCATTGCTACAGTTGTAATATTATTTTTATTATTGTCTCATTCACTTCTCTTTTTTTGACCTGCGCTGTTGGAGCTTGGATCATAAGTATTTCACTGTGCCCTGCGATTACATCTGCAAGACCGTGCATATGACTAATAACCTCATCTAATCTAATCCATTTTACTCCTTCCCCTTTCTTACAAGACAGTTTGAAATAAGCCTAAAGCCCAACAACAGCACAAAACAGGAGAAACGGCTTTGAAACCGAGGTGTACTATGTGAGCTTGTCCTCATTTCCCTTTTTCATTTCAAAAACATGTTTCCTGTTTGTTCCAACTGAATGCTCCCCTGGCCACTCACGTCTGTTGTCCTTGCTGGGCAGGCCAGGGGCGTAGAGGTTTTTGGGAGGTCTGCCCAGGGTACCCTGTCCTTCCCCTGAACCACACAGAGCCACGCTGTTGTTCCTCTCATCCTGCTGCACTGGACTGGACTGGTGACGCAACATGTCCACCAGCGCTCTGAGGAGAAACCAAAAAGATCATGTCAAAAATGTAAACGTATAAGTTGGTGTAAAATGTGTTTTATTGCCTGGAGAAATAACAGTTCCCCCCTGGCATTAACGATATCATATCTTGTCTGATCTTATGAATGAAACATGCTATAAACATGTTATAACGACATTATGAAATTATTAAAGAATCTGTGTTTATCTGTCTGTCTGACTGTCCATCTGTCTATCTGTCTGTGTGACTGTCTGTCTGTCTTACACTCTGTCTGTTCATCTGTCTGGTCTGGGACTGATTGACCCCTCCCCTCACCTGGGCATGTTGATCTCTCCGTTGTTGGCCTGCTGCGACACCTTGTTGAACATTATCTTAATCCCCACGGCAACCGCTACCATAAACACAATGACACCTCCAATCACAAATCCTGTGTTGTGGCTCAGAGGCTGCAGAGGGTCCAGTTCCGGCTCATCATCATCCAGGAGTATGGCGTTTGGTGGCTGGGTCTTGGCCCAATCCGGGGAGTCGTAGTTGGTACAGCTGCTCTGCTCCAAACGACGAGTGGGGTCGGGGCAGCAGAAGCGGTAGTGGCAGCTGCCACAGCAGTAGATGAAGCTGTCCTTGGAGCAGTTGAAGGTGTTGTCCAACTGGCCCATGACGTCATAGTAACCATGGCACACGTCCACGTCCACCAGTCTGCGGGGAGGAGGAGCCACCTGGGCCGCGCCCAACGGAGGAGCCAGGGCTCCCGCTGCCGCAGACGTCACGTTCTTGGGGAACATGATCTGGGCCAGGGGCCGGGGTGGGGTCTCCAGAACCCCAGGGGATTCTGGAAGTTTCTCTGGAGCTTTTGGCCTTCCCCGGAGGGCAGCGGGGCGATTGGCATGGATGGCCAGGAGGAGGAGAGGGGGGCTGGGGGCAAACTGAGGGGGGTCAGTGGAGCCCCCCTGGCGAGGCCGGGGGTCGGTACGTAGGGGAGTGGGAGTGGGAGAGGGGGAGCTGTCCTCAGCTGTGGTAAGTGGGGCAGCAAGGAGAGAGAGGAGGGAGACGGCGAAGACTTGGAGATTGGTGGTGGGCGTCATCTTTACATGACTAAGAGCTCTCTTTTCTGTTGTCGACTCAACGCTGTTACAATGCTGTCCTTTTTTCAGAATTAAACCACTAAAACACTATTTGAAACATTTAGGTAGCAGGTATGAGTTGTTTGGTACTCATAGTTTCAAAATATCTTAATTTAATTATGAGTATGTCTGATGAACTTTGTGAATGAATTCTAGATACGCTTTAAGAGATGGAAGTCATGAGTGTCAACCAGTTGTAAGTGTCAACCATTGGTGACAGAGGTATTTACATGGCTTTCATTCTGTTACTATTATCTTCAACATCAACATCTGTGATAATATTCTGCATCCCATTACAGTAAAATCAGATCTGTATAAGCCTCACAGAGTAAATGAGGGTAAATTGAACATGATGATCTTGATCAAACCCAGATCGTCTGTTTCTTCTCCTAGTTCTACAATCTATCTACCATACAAAACCTAGCTATGAATCATGTGAAGTTAGTTTGAGGTTATAACATTCACATGAAAAAATACAAAAATAGATGGAATCTCCTTGGATGAAAGGTCAAACAGAGGGTTTTTACCTTCACCATGACGTATTCCTGAACACGTTGTGCTTTGTTTTGCTGAAGACAAGAAGTAAGCTTCCTCAAAGAGTTATGGCAATGTTATACATTTCCTTTCGGTTATGGCACTTGTAAAATAATATGTCACAAAATGACACATAGGCCTGTGTTTTAAGGGCAACAGTCCTCTGTAAACATTGTTCCTAAAATGTAAACAGTTAATGATTCAATCATGTCTTTTTGGCGCTGGATACATTCCAAGTTTGCCTGTAAACTAATATTCTCTGAAAAAGTAGAAAAATCTCTACATATAAATATCTAAATGTTTCAGTATTATGCTAAATAAAAGATTTGTACTAAATAAATCTGGTGCTAAATAAATCTAAATCATTTGTGTTCCTGTGCTTTTAGATGTTGCAGACCATTTGACTGGCAGTTGGAGAGGTTGTGGTTCTTAACGGGTCAGGGCACTGAATGGCTGTGGCGTAGTGGTTCTTAACGGGTCAGGGCACTGAATGGCTGTGGCGTAGTGGTTCTTAACGGGTCAGGGCACTGAATGGCTGTGGCGTAGTGGTTCTTAACGGGTCAGGGCACTGAATGGCTGTGGCGTAGTGTAAACATTACTGTGTGACTGTAAAGCAGGACATTGCCCTTCCAGGCATATAAACATCACAGGTCACTAACTACATAATGCATTGGCCACTTATTTACTTAAATGTTTTATGGTCTTATCTAAAATGCATAGGCACTTACTGTTCCTCTGATTGGGCTGAAGGCTACAGAGCCAGCGCCCTACATTAAGGACAGAGGACAGTGAATACCGCAAATGAGGAGAAAATATAAAACGGTACGACAAATCGTATTATATCAAATAGACAGCTGAAAAGGCCGTTTTCATTTTAGCTAGTGGCTGGGTGGGTACCTCTGTTTTTAGATGTACAAACTTAGTATGTATGGTCTAGTATAGAATTTACAAGGAAAAGAGCTTGAGGTTTAGATGTACAAACTTAGTATGTATGGTCTAGTATAGAATTTACAAGGAAAAGAGCTTGAGGTTTAGATGTAACTCTACAGATTGAATTCAGTTGTGTCTCATTATGATGGTTGAGGACTGAATAGCACATTGTAGTTCACATGTGCCATTCCTTCAATAACTCAGATTATTCCTCATTTGGTCCTAAAACTGAAAGAAAAGCATTTTTGGAGAGAAATATGTAAATGTGTGGAGTTATTGTGTCTGAGGTTACAGGTGATAATAGACAGAGACAGCTCCGTCTCCCACACAAATTATAATTACATACAATTATCAAAACAGTTCTTATCTGTCGCTGAGCATGTAGGCATGGATAGGGGAGGCGGGAGGGGGCTGCTGAAATCACTGATGGCTCTACTTGTTTCAATACATGTGAATAAAAACAATGGAGAATACAACCAGCAGTTCTCACTGTTGTTCCAAGTTTTTATAAAGAACACTTCTGTTCCCTGAAAGTTCTGCTTGATTTCCTGGATTGTCTTCAGATTTGGAGAAAGGGGATCAGGCCTGGAATGTCTTCACAGATTTGTGGATCCTGTATGGAACACAGAAAGAATCGATTAGGAGAGTGGACTTCAAGCCCCCCCCCCCCCCCCACACACACACACACACACACACACACACACACAAACACACTCACACACACTCCCTCCCTCGTATTCTAACACACACCACAGCAACACACAGACAACACACTCTGTAAGACACTCATGAATTGCTATGAATAAATTGGAATAGAACTTGTCAAGAAGTGTGCACCATGCATACTGTATGCACCTGAATTTGTGTGCTGTGTGTGTGTGTGTGTGTGTGTGTGTGTGTGTGTGTGTGTGTGTGTGTGTGTGTGTGTGTGTGTGTGTGCAGGGCAGCCAGCTATATGCACCTGAATTTGTGTGCTGTTATGCGTGTGTGAGATAGCTGGCCCTCACATTGATGAGACAGAGATAGTGATATCGTAATAAATAGTGTAGTTTTTTTTAAACTTGCAGACATCCCAGCATCCCAGCAGTCCCACACACAGAACACCATCCTCCATTTAAACAAACTGAAGCGCATCAGGCAGCAGGCCACAGGTGTGTGCAAGTGCAATCAGCTAATTAACAAAGCTTGAACGCAGTCAGCTCACACAATTAAAGGGGCATGTCACTCATTCTAACATTCAAACCAACAGGTAAAGGTTGAACTGATGAATAAAGATCAATTAACTGGAAGGATGTGATAATCAATTGACAGTTTAGGATCCTATATAAATAAATACACAATAAATCCATACATACAAAGCTACTCCTTCACGGTGTGTGTGCATGAAGGTATGCTAGGTGTGTCTGTGTTAGTGTGTCTGCCTTTTGCAGGAGCATCAGCTCCTGAAAAGCAGATGAGAGAGGGAGAGAAAGAAAGAGTGAAACAGAGAGACAGAGCAGGGGGATAAATGTAGGGTCGGGATTTAAATGAGCAGAGAGAGTTGGTGGGGAGCAGGAAGAGCCAGAGGTATAGACACAGAGACGGTCGTGAGTGGGAGGGCGGTGTGTGGGTGGCACAGAATCAAGTACATTTCTCCCAGCACTTACCAATATAACACAGCACAGCACAGCACAGCACATCACAGTTAGACAGACCCACAAATGCACAACCCAAACAACATAACAAGATAGGGTGACACAACAAGCATGAAATATGATGGAAGTGAGTGGTTTGGATGTCCTTTCACTTGCATCTGCAAGATCTGATATCTGCACAATGTACACTGTTAATGCTGTTGTTGAAGTGGCAGCAAGTGTGTGTGTGTGTGTGTGTGTGTGTGTGTGTGTGTGTGTGTGTGTGTGTGTGTGTGTGTGTGTGTGTGTGTGTGTGTGTGTGTGTGTGTGTGTGTGTGTGTGTGTGTGTGTGTGTGACTGTGGTACACTACAGGCATTCTGAACCTTTCTGTAGTCTCTCCCTCTCTCCTTTCATTCTTCTCGCTCTCTCCTGTCTCCCATCGCTCTCGTTCTCCCTTTCTCTCTCTTTCTCAGATTTGGTGCGTGGGTTGAGGCAGCTAACTCTCTTAGAATAGCACTGCAGCTCTGTCTGTGTGTAAGAGAGAGAGATAGATGGAGAGAGAGAGAGACAGAAAATGAGGTATAGTCCAATCTACGCCTATTAGCCAATTCTGAAACTTCTACCTCCATCATCACTGGTTGTCCATGATACCATAATATCTTCCATTTCATCCTCTATCTATACATTGTTCTATGTCCATCACCACATTCCTTATCACTTCAACTAACAACATCTATTCTCATGAAAAGGCTATTCCATGATACCATAATCTCTTTCAATTCATCCTCTATCCATACATTATTCTATGTCCATCACCACATTCCTTATCATTTCAACTAACAACATCTATTCTCATGAAAAGGCATCCCAACCTGCATTTACCAGCAGGATATACTCATCCAAAAGACTTGTCACGACTAAAGACGCAAATTAGAGTGAAACATCATGCAGTTATAATTCCTGTAATGTATCACCAGTATCCACACCAGTATCCACACACACCAGTATCCACACACCTACAAGTAAAAATTTAAAAATGACATATGCTGTAACATAAGAAATTAGATATCTCTATAGTTATATCTCTGCAGTTACCACTATATACTGTAAGTTAGTCTCTATAGTTATATCTGTATAGTTACCACTATATGCTGTAACATCAGAAGTTAGATATCTCTATAGTTACTACTATATGCTGGTACATCGTAAGTTAGACGTCTCCATAGGTTTATCTCTATAGTTACCACTATATACTGTAACATCGTAAGTTAGATGTCTCTATAGTTATATCTCTATAGTTACCACTATATACTGTAACATCGTAAGTTAGATGTCTCTATAGTTATATCTCTATAGTTACCACTATATACTGTAAGTTAGTCTCTATAGTTATTTCTCTATAGTTACCACTATATACTGTAACATCGTAAGTTAGATATCTCTATAGTTATATCTGTATAGTTACCACTATATACTGTAGCATCAGAATTTAGATGTTTCTACACATATATCTCTATAGTTACCACTATATACTGTAAGTTAGTCTCCATAGTTATTTCTCTATAGTTATCACTATATACTGTAACATCAGAAGCTAGATATCTCTATAGTTATATCTCTATAGTTACCACTATATGCTGTAACATCAGAAGTTAGATGTTACTATAGTTACCACTATATGCAGTAACATCAGAAGTTAGGTATCTCTACAGTAACCACTATATGAGTTAACATCGTTAGATGTCTCTATAGTTATATCTCTACGGTTACCACTATATGAGTTAACATCCTTAGATGTCTCTATAGTTATATCTCTATGGTTACCACTATATGCTGTAATCAGACGTTAGATGTCTCTATAGTTATATCTCTATAGTGACTACTATATACTGTAACATCGTAAGTTAGATATCTCTATAGTTATATCTTTATAGTTACCACTATATACTGTAAGTTAGTCTCTATAGTTATATCTGTACAGTTACAACTATATACTGTAACATCTTAAGTTAGATATCTCTATAGTTATATTTCTATAGTTACCACTATATACTGTAAGTTAGTCTCTATAGGTATATCTCTATAGTTACCACTATATACTGTAACATCTTAAGTTAGATATCGCTATAGTTATATCTCTATAGTTACCACTATATACCGTAACATCTTAAGTTAGATATCTCTACAGTTATATCTCTATAGTTACCACTATATACTGTAACATCTTAAGTTAGATATCGCTATAGTTATATCTCTATAGTTACCACTATATACTGTAACATCTTAAGTTAGATATCTCTATAGTTATATCTCTATAGTTACCACTATATACTGTAACATCTTAAGTTAGATATCTCTACAGTTATATTTCTATAGTTACCACTATATACTGTTAGTTAGTCTCTATAGTTATATCTGTATAGTTACTCCTATATACTGTAACATCTTAAGTTAGATATCTCTATAGTTATATCTCTATAGTTACCACTATATACTGTAACATCTTAAGTTAGATATCGCTATAGTTATATCTCTATAGTTACCACTATATACTGTAAATTAGTCTCTATAGTTATATCTGTATAGTTACTCCTATATACTGTAACATCTTAAGTTAGATATCTCTATAGTTATATCTCTATAGTTACCACTATATACTGTAAGATCTGAAGTTAGATATCTCTATAGTTATATCTCTATAGTGACTACTATAAACTGTAACATCGTAAGTTAGATATCTCTATAGTTATATCTCTATAGTTACCACTATATACTGTAAGTTAGTCTCTATAGTTATATCTGTATAGTTACTCCTATATACTGTAACATCTTAAGTTAGATATCTCTATAGTAATATCTCTATAGTTACCACTATATACTGTAAGTTAGACTCTATAGTTATATCTCTATAGTTACCACTATATACTGTAACATCTGAAGTTAGATATCTCTATAGTTATATCTCTATAGTTACTACTATATACTGTAACATCGTAAGTTAAATATCTCTATAGTTATATCTCTATAGTTACCACTATATACTGTAAGTTAGTCTCTATAGTTATATCTGTATAGTTACCACTATATGCTGTAACATCCTAAGTTAGATTTACTATAGTTACCACTATATGCAATAACATCAGAAGTTAGGTGTTTCTATAGTTATATCTTTATAGTTACCACTATATACTGTAGCATCGCAAGTTAGATGTCTCTATAGTTATATATCTATAGTTACCACTATATACTGTGACATCAGAAGTTAGATGTCTCTACAGTTATATCTCTATAGTTACCACTATATATTGAAGGTTAGTCTCTATATTTATATCTCTATACTTACCACTATATACTGTAAAATCGTAAGTTAGATATCTCTATAGTTATATCTCTATAGTTACCACTATATACTGTGACATCAGAAGTTAGATGTCTCTACAGTTATATCTCTATAGTTACAACTATATACTGTAACATCGCAAGTTAGATGTCTCTATAGTTACATATCTATAGTTACCACTATATATTGAAGGTTAGTCTCTATATTTATATTTCTATACTTACCACTACATATTGTAAAATCGTAAGTTAGATGTCTCTACAGTTATATCTCTATAGTTACCACTACATACTGTAACATCAGAAGTTAGATATCTCTATAGTTACCACTATATGCTGTAACATTAGAAGTTAGATATCTCTATAGATACATCTTTGTAGTTACTACAAAATACTGTAACATCGTAAGTTAGTCTCTATAGTTATATCTGTATAGTTACCGCTATATGCTATAACGTCGTAAGTTAGATATCTCCATAGTTGTATCTCTATAGTTACCACTATATCCTGTAACATCAGAAGTTAGATATCTCTATAGTCATATCTTTATAGTTACCATAATATGCTGTAACTTCGTAAGTTAGACGTCTCTATAGTTATATCTATATAGTTACCAATATATACTGTATGTTAGTCTCTATAGTTTTATCTCTATAGTTACCACTATATACTGTATAGTCTGTATAGTTATATCTCTGTAGTTACTGCTATATACTATATCGTAAGTTAGATATCTCTATAGTTATATCTCTACAGTTACCACTATATACTGTAACATCGTAAGTTAGATGTCTCTATAGTTATTTCTGTATAGTTACCACTATATACTGTATGTTAGTCTCTATAGTTATATCTGTATAGTTACTACTATATGCTGTAACATTGTAAGTAAGATACCTCTATAGTTTCCACTATATGCTGTAACATCAGAAGTTAGATGTCTCTATTGTTATATCTCTATAGTTATCACTATATACTGTAACATCTGAAGTTAGATATCTCTATAGTTATATCTCTATAGTTATATCTATATAGTCACCACTCTACACTGTAATATCGTAAGATAGATATCTCTATAGTTGTATCTCTATAGTTACTACTATATACTGTAAGTTAATCTCTATAGTTATATCTGTATAGTTACTCCTATATACTGTAACATCTTAAGTTAGATATCTCTATAGTTACTACTATATACTGTAAGTTAGTCTCTATTGTTATATCTGTATAGTTACTACTATACAATCAGTGGCCAGTTTACAAAAATAGTTTGCCACTACAGATTGAGTCACATGGTAGTGGCGTGCTATATAAAGCAAGCATCGAGGCATTCAGTTACTGTTCGATTGAACGCTAGAATGGGCAAAATGAGCGACTTAAGCATGGTATGATCGTCAGTGCCAGGCGCGCGGTTTCGAGTGTCTCAGAAACAGCCGGCCTCCTGGGCTTTTCACTCACGACAGTCTAGGGTTTACCGAGAATGTTGCGACAAACAAAAAGCATCCAGTAAGTGGCAATCCTTTGGCGAAAACAGCTTGTTGATGAGAGGTCGAAGGAGAATGCCAAGAATCGTGCAACAGGCAGGCCACAAACAGGCAAATAACGACACGGTACAACAATGGTGTGCAGAATGGCATCTTGTTGGTCCTTGTCACAGATGGGCTATTGCAGCAGACGACCACACTGGGTTCCACTCCTATCAGCTAAAAACAAGAAGAAGAAGAAGCGGCTCCAGTGGGCACGTGATCAACAGCACTGGACAATTGAGGAGCGGAAAAACTTTGGTTGGTCCAACAAATCCCAGTTCCTGTTGCGTCACGCTGATGGCAGAGTCAGGATTTTGCGTAAGCAGCATGAGTCCATGGCCCCATCCTGCCTGGACAGGCTGGTAGCTGTGGTGTATTGGTGTGGGGAATGTTTCCCTGGCACACGTTAGGTCCCTTGATACCAATTGAGCAACGTTTCCATGCCCCAAAGAATTCAGGCTGTTCTGGAGGCAAAGGAGGTCCGACACGGTACTAGATGGGTGTACCTTAAACTGGCCACTGAGTTTATACTGTAACATTGTAAGTTAGATTCCTCTCTATAGATGTCTCTCTATAGTTATATCTCTTCCTGACTAGAAGCATTGCAGTTGCATGAGGAGTGGGGGCAGAGGCTGTCTCACATACATTGTTGCATGCTAAAGGATGGGAGGAAAGGAGGGAGGGAGTGAGCGAATACATGGGACCAAAAAGTGAAGGACAAAACACTCAGTGCTGTGCAGATCAGAATGATGTATCCATGAGTTCCATGTCCACTGAAGCAAGGACATCATGACATGACACTAAATTATTCAGAACAAACACACAGGACTAATCCTGCATGCCATTGTATCACAGCAACAGCATCTTGCTTATTGATTTATGATACTATAGTGTGAAGAAGATGTAACAAAACGTGTCCATCATGACTCATTGGTTTCAGATTGGTTTGATCCAATCAGGGTGTGGAGAGGAAAATATCTCCAAACCCTGTGAAGAGCAAAATGTTAAATGCAACATTCCTTTCGTATTCCATATTGAAAAACAATAGTCTAATATGCACACTGCACAAAAAAATGGCTTTAGTTCTGATAAAAGGCCAGCAGAGAAGAAGTAGCCTAGTGCAAACAGACGTAAATCTGAAATGCCCATAGTGAGTTTAACTGCGCAATGAACCTGCTGCTGCTTGTGTACCCATATCTGGCTGTAACCGGTCTGTGTATGAATGGACTTCGCCACATCTATATATTTTACAGGTTAACAACTTGTAGCTCAGCCACTGCACGCATACATTATTGCATGTAGGTTACGGAGGTATGACTTGCATGTATCATTAAGCGTGCGTGGGTGTAGAAGAACCCGAGTGTGTATACACTGACTGGCTGCGTGTGTGTAGTCTAATCACATATGAAGTATCAATGTATAAAAACTGTGTCAATGTGTATCAGCTGCGTCTTACAAGCGTGTTTATGTGATAAGTTGATTTCTGTGGCGCAGCTTTCAAATCAATATGTTTTGTTGCTGTATCCTATATTTATCCATATTCATAGCAAATCACTTTGTGCCATATGTGGAACCCGAGGTAACGAGAAACACGAAGACAATTTAAACTATTACTGAGCATTTGTTTCATGATGTTCCTGTATCAAAAAAGGTTCATATATTCCCTGTCTTACCTGCGCGTTCTGCCGAATAACAGCCGGGGAGACCGTGCGCACTGGATTGCTGCGATATATTCGCTCTGGTTAGGCAATAACGACTGTCTTATAAACTGTTGAAGGAAGACTACTGTGACAAATCCTCCTCATTTTGTAGTCGATAAACTGCTGCCCAATGTTGTGTACCAGCATATCCGTCGACAATATGACATATCTGCACTATTTATTTTTACTAGCCTGAGCTAAACTCTTTTAGTTGACTCTATCGATGGAATAAACTATTATTAGAATTGCCTACAAGCTGTGCAATGGCAAGTTTATGGAAATATTGTCTAACTTTTCCTGGTGAAATACATTTTGTAACTAAACGATGTGCATAAATTCCATGTGTTGCACATATAATTGTCTAGTAAAAAAAATCCGTAGAAGAAAACGCAAATCTAGCTATCCTACGAAACTCACTATAGCGAGCAAGTGCAGCACAATAGGCATATCACACCGTCAAAAGGAAGGTCGCCAGATTTTTTTCTTCCTGAATTAAACTACACATTTTTCCTCTGCAAATTTACATTCCATTTATTCCAAGCTGATATAAGAGTTCCGTCAGAAATTCCGACCGACCCCGATCATACAATGCCGATGGGATTGTGCGACTGGTCTCACTAAGGTCCGCAAAGCTCAAGTGCGCTCCCATTGGTCGCTCGAACTGGTGTTGATGAGAGTTCTATCCAGAGCTTTCGGATGCTGAATTCCAACCCATCCATGATGGTCTGTAATTGGCTTAAGGAAGTGATTATGGTTCCAATACGATTGGTTCCAATACCAGAAAGACTGTATACAGAAGACATGAGCTATCCTTTTCAATGATGCACTGCAACTGCTATGCAGAGCCGGATTATGGACCATGGTGGACGGCAAACGTGCCACGGGGCCCCCGAAGTCGGGGGCCCCCAAGATAGCATATGAACATGTCATAAGCAATGGCAAAGTGTGTAGAATTGCAGGAAATCAGCTTTAAAATGGCAAAGTTTACTCTCAGCATCACGCCAAAATGTGTAGAATAGCAGGAAATTAGCTTTAAATGTGGACATTTTTCTCTCAGCCTCATGGTCAAATGTGAAGAATAGCATGAGATAAACTACAAACAGCACAATTTTTACTTTGCCCCATGGCAAAATGTGTATAATTGCATGAAATTAGCTTTAAAACTGCAACATTTTCTCTCAGACTCATGACAAAACCCCCTGGAGGTAGGTGCCCCGGGGCCCAAAATTAGGTAGTCCAGCCCTGCTGCTCTACAGTGTCACAGGTGTTAGAAGAAAAAAATGAAGATGAAAATTGACAGCCATCGGTCATCATGATGCTGCTGGTCATCAGATGATAAATGCGCAAAAATACATCAAAATGGGGGCCTTTGATATTTTTCTGCCTTGATACACTCTCTCACTATATTTTTTTTGTATGTGGGTATTAAAAGAGAAAGCGAGAAAGAGAGAACGAGAGAGAGGGGTGCACCAACGGTTGCCACAGCAACTGTGTGATTATGTTGGTGGCAATTATGAAAGGGATGAAAACGGAGTGGGGGAAGAGGACAGGCGCAGTCCAAAGCCAGAACACTGATGCGCGTGAGTGAATCTGTCAACCATGACGGATAGGCCTAAAATTTCAAAATGTGATAAAACGCTGATGTCTTCAAAGAAGTGAGAGAAGTTTGAATCCCTAATTCCATGTAGTGTGCATAACACATAAAGGTATTTTTTTGTATGTGTTTCATTAGATTTCATAGAATAATGACTATGTTAATTTATTTTTGACCAAGCACATCATACTCCCAGATTACAATACTAGCTCTTATAGCCTCTCAGCCAACAGTAAAGCATGGGGCTTATTCATGGTGTTAAACCTCGCAGATAATAAGAGAAAACAATAATAGCCCTGTATGACATATGTATGTTCTATACCTCTATGAACAGCCTGAAATGTTTTCTCAAATGAAAAAACCCATGCTGTGCAAATCCCAGAAAGAGAGAACAGTATTAGGTTGTGGGTAAAAAGGGCTGGCAGGAGCCAGCAAAGGGGAGAGAATACAGACATTGCCCCCAACCACTGATACAGCAGGGTCAGATATTGGGTTCGTTTGAGTGGTAAGGCGAAAGCAACTGACTGTAGACGAAGGTTGAGGAGTGAAGTTGGGGGAGGTGCATCTGCGACAGCCAAAAGTCAGACACTGATGTGGTTTTACTACAGCAAGCCTCAGTATAACATGGCAGTGTTGCCATTGCTTAGAAATGTTGTTCTTAATGTCAAAATAAACACATCTCCAACCCCCATATCACACACTCACAAACTGAAAATATACAGTGGCAAGAAAAAGAATGTGAACCCTTTGGATTTACCTGGATTTCTGCATAAATTAGTCATACAATTTGATCTGATCTTCATCTTCGTCACAATAGACAAAACACAGTGTGCTTAAAATAATAACACACAAATTATTGTATTTTTCTTGTCTATACTGAATACATAATTTAAACATTCAGCGTAGGTTGGAAAAAGTATGTGAACCCCTGGGCTAATGCCTTTTCCAAAAGTGAATTGGAGTCAGGAATCAGCTAACCTGGAGTCCAATCAATGAGACAAGATTGGGGATGTTGGTTAGAGCTGCCCTGCCCTATAAAAAACAACTCACAAAATGTGAGTTTGCTATTCACAAGAAGCATTGCCTGATGTGAACCATGCCTCAAACAAAAGAGATCTTAGAATTGTTGACTTGCATAAAGCTGGAAAGAGTTACAAAAGTATCTCTAAAAGCCTTGATGTTCATCATCCACGGTAAGACAAATTGTCTATAAATGGAGAAAGTTCAGCACTGTTGCTACTCTCCCTAGTAGTGGCCGTCCTGCAAAGATGACTGCAAGAGCACAGTGCAGTGAGGTTAAGAAGAATCCTAGAGTGTCAGCTAAAGACTTACAGAAATCTCTGGAACATGCTAACATCTCTGTTGACGAGTCTATGATACGTAAAACACTAAACAAGAATGGTGTTCATGGGAGGACACCACGGAAGAAGCCACTGCTGTCCACAAAAAACATTGCTGCACGTCTGAAGTTCTCAAAAGAGCATCTGGATGTTCCACAGCGCTTCTGGCAAAATAGTCTGTGGAGAGATGAAACTGAAGTTGAGTTGTTTGGAAGGAACACACAACACTATGTGTGGAGAAAAAAAGGCACAGCACACCAACATCAAAACCTCATCCCAACGGTAAAGTATGGTGGAGGGAGCATCATGGTTTGGGGCTGCTTTGCTGCCTCAGGGCCTGGACAGCTTGCTATCATCGATGGAAAAATGAATTCCCAAGTTTATCAAGACATTTTGCAGGAGAATGTTAGGCTATCTGTCCGCCAATTGAAGCTCAACAGAAGTTGGGTGATGCAACAGGACAACGACCCAAAACACAGAAGTAAATCATCAACAGAATGGCTTCAAGAGAAGAAAATACGCCTTCTGGAGTGGTCCTGACCTCAACCTGATTTAAAATGCTGTGGTATGACCTCGAGAGCGGTTCACACCAAACATCATATTGCTAAAATGAAACAGTTTTGTAAAGATGAATGGTCCAAAATTCTTCCTGACCATTGTGCAGGTCTGATCCGCAACAACAGAAAACGTTTGATTGAGTTTATTACTGCCAAAGGAGGGTCAACCAGTTATTAAATGCAAGGGTTCACATACTTTTTCCACCCTACACTGTGAATGTTTACACGGTGTGTTCAATAAAGACATGAAAACGTAGAATTGTGTGTTATTAGTTTAAGGAGACTGTGTTTGTTTATTGTTGTGACTTAGATGAAGATTAGATCAAATTTTATGACCAATTTATGCAGAAATCCAGGTATTTCCAAAGAGTTCACATACTTTTTCTTGCCACTATGTGTGTACATTTTACTATCAATTGGCGGAGAGCCTCAAATATCACATTAATTTGTACATATCCACTGTATATATGACTTGTGGCAAAGTTGGTTCCTGTTTCAGTCATGTCTTTGGTCACATTGGTGTGGGTCATATAAAAAAACCCGTAATGATTGGTTGACAATAGAGCCTCCCACAATGCAGGTGATGGTTGCAGGATGAAGTTGATGAAGAGCATCTGCAGAAACTTACTGTCGACTGCAGTCAAACGTTCATGACCTTTGATCACATGATTTATGTAAAGTTGGGCACGTTGAAGTGGATCACTTTTGCCAAATCGTGACCATCGTTGGTCACTACCATTTAAAGTGTGTTGCATTAGTTATAAAAATTGTCCGCCTTGCGCCTACATGTAGACTGCATGAACCTTACAAAAATCATGTGATCAAAGGTCATGCAGTTTTTGAAGAAGTCGCCGCAGTTGCTTCTCGTCACCTGCGATATGAGACTTTGTAATCATTTAAATGTACACACATTGTTTTCAGTTTGTGAGTGTGTGATAAACTTTTACATTTATTCTGAAGAACTTTTGCAAACAGCAGCTATGTTGGCACTGCCATGTTGATCTGAGCCTTGCTGTTGTTAAACCACTAGTGTCCGACTTTCGGCTGTTGCAGATGCACCTCCCCAGACTTCACCCGAAGACTTTCGTCTAGTCGGCTTCGTTTGGCTTACCGCCCGAACACACCCATTTTCTAGGCAGTGGCTGTCGATAACACTTTTCTGGACCTCTCTTCCCGACAGTTAAAGGTCCCGAAGCTTTTGTGCATGTGCAAGATTCTGTACTTTACACAGTCTCTGATCTACTCCTAAAGAACCTCCCTTCACATTTCTATCAGTTATGATAATTCAAGAATTACCGGTGAAACATCCATGCAGCATCTGCATACCAAACATATGATCTGTTTCAGGGGGATATGCAGATTTAAATGTTAATGAGTTAGTGTAGTCACGAATTACCCTACAGTGTAGTCACGAAGTACCCTACAGTGCAGTTAGGAAGTATCCTAGTGTTGTTTTATTATGTAGTGAGCGAACGTGTTAACAAGCAGGCGGAGTTAACAAACTGTAGCATAGCCTAGCTGTGCTTAGTTCAAAATCAAATATTTTGCCTAATGGAGCACGATGTTGTGTTGGAGAAAAATGTGACCATTTGTACAATCATCCTAAAATCTCAGAAGAAATTACACAGTAACATAGCATACTACTCTTTTTGGTCCTGTTATGTAGACCAGTATCAGTGTTTTTGCAGACATTGTTTCAGCTTTGATCTAACTTTATCTAAACGAGCGCCAGTCGCAACAGTAGCCTGTTGTTTATGAGTAAAGCCAAGACTGTGTATAAAGTAGAGAATTCCACACGAGCAAAAGCTTCGGGACCTTCAGCTGTTGGGAAGATGGGGCCAAAAAAGTTGGATCCGCAGCCACTCCGTATTTTCTATCTCCATAATCGTCAAGGTGGTAGGGTACTCCGATAGACGGTTGAATCAACCTTTCCACTGAGGGGGACTAGAAGGTGAAAAACCTTTCTAAACAGGGGGTTTCCTAGCGTCACCTCCAGCCCAACACCCAGGTGTCTGAGGGCAATTACCAGGATGTCAGGCAGCTATTTCCAACCAGATGGGTAGCTGGTTGCTCTGCATGCTGCTCACTGCAGCCAAGCCAGAGGAAGGAGCCCTTCATTATGTACGTCAACTGACAGCCTGCTTGCTGGTGGCACATTCCACTTCACTAAACAGGTGTGTATGGAATTCATGACACAATGGGTGGAGCTCAAGTGTAGTGGCTCCCTCCTTCAACTCATCTCCCCTGTTGCTTTTTCACCCATCCCGTGTTCTCAGACCTTTACAGATAGAGGAAATGAATCCTGTTTTTTACTATGAAATATTCACCAGATAGACAACCTACAGTGGGGGAAAAAAGTATTTGATCCCCTGCTGATTTTGTACGTTTGCCCACTTACAAAGAAATGATCAGTTTATAATTTTAATGGTAGGTTTATATGAACAGTGAGACAGAATAACAACAAAAAAATCCTAAAAAACACGTCAAAAATGTTAGAAAATGATTTCCATTTTAATGAGGGAAATAAGTATTTGACCCCTCTGCAAAACATGACTTAGTACTTGGTGGCAAAACCCTTGTTGGCAATCAGAGGTCAGACGTTTCTTGTAGCTGGCCACCAGGTTTGCACACATCTCAGGAGGGATTTTGTCCCACTCCTCTTTGCAGATCTTCTCCAAGTCATTAAGGTTTCGAGGCTGACGTTTGGCAACTCAAACCTTCAGCTCCCTCCACAGATTGTCTATGGGATTAAGGTCTGGAGACTGGCTACGTCACTCCAGGACCTTAATGTGCTTCTTCTTGAGCCACTCCTTTGTTGCCTTGGCCGTGTGTTTTGGGTCATTGTCATGCTGGAAAACCCATCCACGACCCATTTTCAATGCCCTGGCTGAGGAAAGGAGGTTCTCACCCACGATTTGACAGTACATGGCCCCGTCAAATGATGCGGTGAAGTTGTCCTGTCCCCTTAGCAGAAAAACACCCCCAAAGCATAATGTTTCCACCTCCATGTTTGACGGTGGAGATGGTATTCTTGGGGTCATAGGCAGCATTCCTCCTCCTCCAAACACGGCGAGTTGAGTTGATGCCAAAGAGCTCCATTTTGGTCTCATCTAACCACAACACTTTCACCAGTTGTCCTCTGAATCATTCAGATGTTCATTGGCAAACTTCAGATGGGCATGTATATGTATTCTTGAGAAGGGGGACCTTGCGGGCGCTGCAGGATTTCAGTCCTTCACGGCGTAGTGTTACCAATTGTTTTCTTGGTGACAATGGTCCCAGCTGCCTTGAGATGATTGACAAGATCCTCCTGTGTAGTTCTGGGCTGATTTCTCACCGTTCTCATGATAATTACAACCCCACGAGGTGAGATCTTGCATGGAGCCCCAGGCTGAGGGAGATTGACAGTTCTTTAGTGTTTCTTCCATTTGCGAATAATCGCACCAACTGTTGTCACCTTCTCACCAAGCTGCTTGGCGATGGTCTTGTAGCCCATTCCAGCCTTGTGTAGGTCTACAATCTTGTCCCTGACATCCTTGGAGAGCTCTTTGGTCTTGGCCATGGTGGAGAGGTTGGAATCTGATTGATTGATTGCTTCTGTGGACAGGTGTCTTTTATACAGGTAACAAACTGAGATTAGGAGCACTCCCTTTAAGAGTGTGCTCCTAATCTCAGCTCGTTACCTGTATAAAAGACACCTGGGAGCCAGAAATCTTTCTGATTGAGGGGGTCAAGTACTTATTTCCCTCATTAAAATGCAAATCAATTTATAACATTTTTGTTGTTATTCTGTCTCTCACTGTTCAAATAAACCTACCATTAAAATTATAGAGTGATAATTTCTTTATCAGTGGGCAAACATACAAAATCAGCAGGGGATCAAATACTCCCCCCCCCCACTGTACATTCAGGGCTCTCTGAAATTCTGATATCTCCCTTCCGTCATTATACTACTGTACCACAGAGAGCAATGGTATTCACACCATAATATGTTCAATATCTTACCAACACTGAATAAATAACTAAAGGAAACATTTTATCCCAAATATTTCTAATTTATTAATTTAAATAACTTAAAATGGACACAAAAATACCCACCCGTTCAGTTTCGCACAATGACTGTTTCCCAGGCACCTTCTCCCACCGAAGTAAAAGACAACTGTTGATTGTTTCCCTGGGAAATATAGGTGCCAACATGCATTTAGATCAGAGGGAGAAAACATGCCCAGGAAACCCAGCCAGAGGAGCGCATCGACTGGGGAGGTCTTTTCTATCAAATCTGGTGAGGCTTCCCCATTGACAAATACATTGGTTTTTCCAATTCTGGCCCATATGGGAACAGGATAGGAGCTGGACAGTGCATACGACTGGAGCAGGTATTTGATCCATACAAATCAAATGAAAAACGTTTAACAATAAAAGGTTCACAGGTACACTATTGGCAAATTAGTACTAAAGACCAGATGTGCCGCTAAGACCATATAAATAAATATCCATAATTATATATGGGATATAATTAATAATCAATGATATGCACAATCCTGCACCCTAACCTAATCCTGTATGGACAATAACCTACTTCATACAGGCACCAAGACATCTGAATATAGACATGTCACTTTAAAACCACTCTGGCAAATACTGGACAATGAATAAACAATGACAATTTTGTAAAAATGCAAAAACAGAATAGTCATACATGGGGATAAACATTTACAAAACAATAGGGGTGAAATAATTGTTTAGAAGTAATAATCAGACCAAATGTTGCTCCCTTCGTGTCCATCACATTTCGACCACTACTAGACAAACCTTTTCTAGGAAAACTGCTCATTATTGCTTCCTCATTTGACTACCCAATGAATGACCATCTCATCATGTTGTGTTTCACTCTATGAATCAAAAAACATTGCATAATCTAATAAGTCCTCTATCCTGACTCCCTTCCGACAACCTGATTTCGTATAAGGTAACTCAACTCAGACATGACAAAACATCTCACCAGTTTCCCAACACGAGGCTAGCTGGGCAGTACACAGTACCATTTCAGCAACAGGAGCCATGTCAAGAAGGGGGTGGGGAAAGAAAGAGGCATTTTCTGTTTTTGCAAAATATCTAAAGACATTTTGTTTAGTGAACACTGAACAGAAAGAAGCCTAATTTCAGAAAGGGAAGATGAGTCAGACTGAAGCTCAAACAGTCTAGCTACTGTATGACACACACAATCACTAGTGCTGTGTATGAAACCCAATAAAACCTCTCTCAGATCATGACAGTGAGGAACCATGGAGACAACTAACACACAGCGGTGAACCCATTTCAATTCAGTCACTTTTTCACAACATCCCTTTTGTTTTAAAACAACTTTCCATACATGTTTTCCCATGGAAGAAGTGGTCAAAGTGACTTTTTGGACCTAAATGCCAAAAACATTCAGGAGATAAAGGTGCTCAAAGTTGCCCCATTTTGCATACCCCACCCTACCAAGAAATTACCTAGTAGTCTGACAACCCTGTTTGCAAGCTTTAAAAATATATCAAATCGCAACCGTTTATCTTTTCCAGTGACGTAGACATGGATGTCTCATTGTGTGGTGGGGTATGCAAAAGGGGTCAACTTTGAGCACCTTTATCTTTTGTGTTTTGGCATTCAGGTCCAAAAACTGACTTTCTGAGCACTTCTTCAATGGACAAATATGTATGGAAGGTTTCATTCAAATCAAAAAGGGGTGCTGTCAAAAAGTAATTGAATGCAAATGGATTTATCCACAGGGGATTGGGAGAATATATGGCAATAAGGAATGAACAGGGATACAAGATGCAATGAGTACAAAAGGGACAGTACAGAGCCAGGGGGATAGAAAGAGTCTGGGAAAGAGGAACAATATTCAGTATATATATATATATATATATATACACACATACACACACACACACAAGACTCCATGCAGCATTAGAGTCGTCTCAACGCTCGCTTTTTATCAGTTTTCTTCTTCCCTACAACATTACTATTGCTACTACTACTGCTGGAGGTAGTACTGCTTCCATTGGCTCCGTTACCCAGAGCAGCAGAGGGGGCAACCCCTGGCCCCATCGCCCTCTTGGTAGGGTCCCCTGCGTGTTTTTTGGGCTGGGGGCCATCGGCGGGGTCCTGGGGCACCCCAGACGTCCCCCCGTGCCCCCCCATGGCATGGATCTCAGTGATGAGGCGAGCACGGGACGCATACTCTGTATAGTCTTCCAGGAGCAGACGCCCCGCCTCCTCGTTGAGAGCCGACTCAGGGTTGGGATGGATCATAAGGCACTTGATAGTCTGAGGGGAGAGAGAGAATGAACACCAGTGAGTCATCAGGGTATATTTCAAGGGTTTCCATGAACCAAGCAGAGATGACTACACAAAATGTTAAGAATATAAAATGAACCAGATACAATATTTTATTTCACCCATTGCTATTTTGGGTAATTAAGAAGCACCCATAGAGATGCTTAAATGTTTCTTACTAGTAATACATGTCTGAGTCCCAGCTCTGCCCTCCAGTCCCTCTTCAGGACGTTGACACAGATCTCTCCCTTGTGGCCCACATTAGGGTGGAAGATCTTGGTTAGGAAGTAGCCCTTTGGTGGTGCAGCAGGGAAGTCCTTCCCCAGGACCAGGCGCATCCGGAAAACACCCCCGGCAAACGGGGTTCCTTCTATTGAAGCACAATAAATAAACCACATCAAGCGGGGGTTGACATTACCGGTTATCCAGAGTAGGTAAACTGAACAGTTGGTAAGGTAGAATCTGCCTTTTGTCCTGAAGACAAGCGTTCATTCACGTCGACTCGTGTTCCATTTGTTCATGTGCATAAGCGACTCAACAAAAAAATAAATCAAGCCAAGTGATCACACAGTTCTCCCTACATTCTCTTTCACCTCTATTACGCATCTCACTCCATTCAGATCCGACCGCTCCCTCTACACAAACGCACCCAAGCTCCCATTAAGACTATAGAAATTACTGCTTATAAAAATACATCTAACAGATGAGATACACAAACAAAACTGTAGACAAGCTACATTCCTTGCCAAATCACGACAGCTTTATCACAAATTCAAAATGGACTGGTTGATTAAAGTAGGGAAACGTGTTCCAACTACGAGCTGCAGATTTGAAAAAAATAAATGCATCTGGTCTATTAGCGAACTGCTAGTCTGTCATTTAGAATAGGTCAGATGGACATATGTTACAAAAACATTGTTTTGATGAAGGCAAATAGCCAATAATAAGCTAATTACACCCTGTTAAAACAGGAGGAGGCTAAACGTGCAGTGATATTGATGAGAAAGACACCTGTTTTGGTAGCAAATGTCAGTGCTCAAATGGCGGTAGGAGTCCATAATTTGTCAAATTACCTTGCAACTCAAGTAGGCCTAAGTGTTTTCCAGTTCAAACAGTGAAGATTGGACAACTAAATAAAATGTTAAGGCCTTTGTGCCAACTGCCTCTAGTAGTGTGTTAGCTAGCCAGTGTGTAATCTGAGCATAGTTGAGGTCTAACCTGGTCGCTACTTTCAGAACTATTGTCTAAAAAGTACCGGAGACTTAAATTTCATGCCTCTATGGAGTATTTTACATGTGTGATCATTACTTCATACTTTAACACACACTTTAACCCTTTTCATCAGAAGTCTGTCAGAGTCAAGGCGTCTGTCTGCATGCTTCCCAGCCAAAACAGTTCGGAAGAGTTTGTGCAAAAATTAAGACAATATTTTGTGCCGTTTGTGTTAGTTTTGGACTTCGGTACGTTTTTTTGTTGTTGTTCGGGCGCACATTTTTTCTTGTGGCAAGCCAAAGTTGGTTGTCAGAGTAAGTAGGCGAAGTCTACACCCCTTTGTCAGTGATTGGCCAACAGTAGGGATTCTTCAGTGAAGTCGGTTGTCATTCAACGAGAGATGACTCGTTTTCATGAAAATGTTTCATTGCAAAATACTGCAAACATCATTGTCAAAAACGTCAAAACTATTAACAGATTTCTTAGATTAATTCTGACTATGTTGAGGAAGTGTATACTGGCTATGGCGTTTAACAATGGACAAACAATACTATTTCTGCTTTTTACTTGTTTTTCCAAGCGAAGGTCTTTTAAGGGAGTATGCGAGCACACTCGTCTGGTTCGCCTAGCCGACTTCGGCTAACCGCCAGCTGAACTGAAGCATGCTGACGCCTTAAGGGAACTTCTTTACAGATTTAGCATGAAACTTATGCAAAAAGGGGTTTGAATAGTGTCGTAAGTGTGCTGACTCATTCAAACAAAGTTCAAATGAAAGGTACTTGAATTTTTTTAACATTTGTACATGTAAAATACCATTTTCGTTTTTTTGGGCAAGTGACCATGACCTTTGCCTGTACTTGCCCGATGGACAAGTACCTTTGAGAGCTTAATGTCAACCCGAGCATTAAGCATGTTCTACGTTACAGCTTCCCTAGGCAGACAAAACATTTCCCATGACACAGAGGTATGCATTACCTGGTCCCTCGATGGCTGTGTGGAGTTCTGTGATGTCTTCCTCGCTGGGGTAGATCTTGATGCCCTCAGGGGGATCTGCAGCTAGTGCAGACACCTCTTTGTACACCAGACGCAGAACCTGGGGCGGCAAGTTCTCTACATTGGAGTTCTATAAAATGGGGCACACACACATACATTACTATTCTGTCCCACTACCAACGGAAAGGTGCAAATATGATAAATACTATAGAAAATCTCAGTAAGGGACAATTTCAGTAAAGCTGTCACCAAAATGGTTGCTCAGAATCAATGTAGCTATCTACTGTCTGATAAGCCTTAGGCCTGTAGCCGATTAAACTCAACTCCGCGATTTATGATGGAGATGAGCTGCGATTAGTGTGAACAGACTGGAGCTCCTTAGTCACAAAATACATTTTTATCAATGAATACTGATTTCAACACCCAAAGAATAGCCCACAATTACACACATTTCTGCGTAATTGCGGGGTATTCTTTGGATGCTACAAATCAGTAGTTTTTGATAAAAACGTAATTGTACGGGACTAAGGAACTCCAGTTTGCCCACACTAGTCGCTGCTCAACTCCATTGTAAATCGTGGTGTTGAGTCGGCTACAGTACAGGCCAGGTGGTGATTCACGATAATATCATGAGAGTGCAGTGGATAATCTGTGTGTCACAACTGACAACTGCGATTTCAGCCAACGTCTGGCAGTTTACTCCATTGATAAATGTACAAACCGGTCAAAATTAAGATATTGTATTAGCATTTCCTTGCCATACAAAACGGACATCAAGTTAGCCATTCTGTCTTTGTCAAATAAAGCTAGGTTGTAACTAACTAGCGAATTAACAGTTAGCCGAAAGCTAGCTAATGGTAGCATTGCTGCCTACAATTACTGACTAGTTCACATTGTGAAGTCAAATAGCTAATGTACCATTAAATCGCCCAACCGTGTAACATATTGATGTAGTTCTTATTACAGCTCATCAATTTAGCTAAGAGAGGAAATAAGATATCTAGCTAGCAAGCTAACATTAGGTAGGTAGCCAGCCAAAATCATCATTAGGTAGCTAGCTAACTTGCATAGCTATCTACATACGCCAACTTTGGGGTGTGCTAACGTTATGATTATAATTTGCTGACAATAGTGGAGAAGTTAGTTAGTGGTTAATCTTTATGTTGGACAGTTTTCCAATTAAATTGTGTTCGGGAGAAGTGTCAACACTGAACTACCCTGCAAAAGACAATCGTTGCTAACGTTATATCAGCTAACGCCAGTTAGTTAACTATAGCACGCAAACAACCAACTAACGTTAGCTACCCAACTTAACTAGTTAGCTAAATTAGGTCTCGGCTAAGTAACGTTACTGTAGTTAGCTAGTTAACGTTAGCTAAAAAGCTGGAAAACAATTTGACTTGCTTTGTTAGCTAGCTAAATAACCAATAATTGTATCCATTTCTGAAAGTGTTTGTAAACAATTTTAACTTACCATGTCTTCCGGAGAAAAATAGTGTTTAGGTGACTGGGGCTAGCTAACTCTGTAATCCTTGTCTAAATAGCAACGGTAGCTAGCAACTAATAAATGCTTACAGCTTATGCTTGATTGACGAGAAAGTGGTCCACGACACCTCAAATAAATTAATAAATGCAGTTATCGCCAACTATTTAGATCTCGAATGGCCAAGCAAGCGATCAAGTTATTATGCTAACGCGTTAGCCAGCTGCAGCTTGCTAGCTGAAATGATTCTCCTCAAAAGTTCAGATACACTGATAGCACGTAAACTCCAATTCGTTATTCTGCTAAAAAAAAAAAAAAAAAAAAAAAGAGCCTGCTTTTTGGGGTAAATAACGTATGCAGTGAAGGGAAGCGAGCTACTGGAAGAAAGTGTTTTTAGCCAAAGTTATGTGGTGGCCAAGTACTAGAGTAGCTAGCCAGCTACTATTTTCGTTGACACGAAACACAACTACGATCTCCCAAATGAAATTGTGTTGTGTTGACCAATCGGCACTTTAGCCATACAACACGTGTACAAACAACTTAACCAACAAGACCAATCACATATCGTAGGTGCTCTGTCGTCATCATACTTGACATTTCCACCAGCCATCCAAAGTCGAAAATGTCAAAAATGCTTCCAAGCCATAGGTGCGTTTGAAAAACTCATACCCACCCAGAGGGTAGGCCTTCATCTTGACAGACAGCCGCACACAATATAAACTTTTTTCTAAACTTCAATATAACCTAACCCCAGTGAACTTAACTCTACCATACAGTATACCTATAGACGGCAGTGTCAGAGGAAGGCTTAACAAATTATCAAAGACTGTTCTCTCTGCTGGCGCAAGTGGTACCAATCAAATCAATGTACCAAGTCTGGAACCAACAGGACCCTGAACAGCTTCTACCCCAAACCAAAGAGGTTTCTGAGTGGTGCAGCAGTCTAAGGCACTGGATCTCAGTACTAGAGGTGTCACTACAGAGCCTGGTTCGTTTCCAGGCTGTATCACAACTGGCCGTGATTGGGAGCCCCATAGGGCAGTGCACAATTGGCCCAGTGTCGTCTGGGTTAGGGTTTGGCTGGGTAGGCCGTCATTGTAAATAAGAATTTGTTCTTAACTGACTTGCACTGACTCTATGCACACTCACATATACTTACACTGACACCCCAACACACATATGCATACTGACGCCACACACACACTCACCACATACACTGCTGCTACTGTCTATTATCTATTCTGTTGCCTATTCTCTTTACCCCCACCTATATGTACAATACATAGCTACCTCAATTACGCTGTACCCCTTCACATCGACTCTGTACTGGTACTCCCTCGTCATTCACTGCATATTTATTCCTTGTATTTCTATTTTATTTGTATTTATTTTATTTGATCTTTAACTATGCGTTGTTGGAAAAGGACCCGTAAGTAAGCATTTCACTGTGAGTCTACACCTGTTGTTAACGAAGCATGTGACAAATAAAATGTGATTTGATTTTCATTTAATTATTCGAGGTACTATTATTTTTAGCTAACATTGAACTCCTTGCCACTCCTGTCATTTGCTTTGGCAAGGAGTGGAATGTAATAGATGAGCAGAGACACAGAGATGGCAACCAGGCTAGAATGAGAGAATTAGTCAAAATGTTAGATATGCTTGGGAATTACAACAGTAGCAACTCTGTGTAACAATATGGTCGTCATTCTAATGTTCACACATAACGCCATCCATTGCAAGGCATTACAACAAATGTAGCTATTTCTCAAACCTGTCCACATAATTCTTTAGGATCTTCCACAAATCACCTTTTCACTCTTCATGACTTTTGGTAAGCAGCACAATAAAACCCGGGTACGTAACCCCTTGTTGCATTAGGTAAAACATTTATTTGCTCATGGTTAAGGTACCAAACCATCAAGCACTAGCATCCAACATTATAATAAGGGGTTAATTATCTGTACTTGTAAGACTCTTATCACATGAATTACCTGCATGGAGGAAACTTTTACAGCTCACAGCAAATCTAATGTAAGTGTTGCTTCCGTACAAACAAAAAACAGAAAACATCACAGCCTGCCAACCCCAGTCTACTGACATCAATGTGTGATTGTGGGGACATCAACTCAGATTGAATTTGAAAGCCCCTGGCCCTGACCAACCGTCCTGAGAACTATGGTCACAAAGGCCAGAGTGGGAAAGTGCCTACCATGTGCCAGACACAGAATATTGCCTGTTATTTAAAAGTAAATGAATGTAGATGAGTGATTATTAATGCCATCCTCAAGATACATTGATACACTCGAGATTTGAAAAGGTACATTCCAAGTAACATTACATTTATATTATTCCTAGTATCCATCATTTTGGAAGGGAAAGTTTTGGCCTTCCACCCCCACTGAGACTTTTTCCTGCAGTATTTCTAGTGACCACTAGAGAGCGCCTCATCACTACATTGTCTGCGTGTTTTTATTTTTAGATTCTGGTTCTGGATGTTTTCTTCGAATTATTTGTAGGAAAACAGAGCACAGACATTTTCCCTTGTGTTCCTTTCTGCAATCAGAAAATATTTTTCGATTAATGACATGATTGCTTGTGTCATATGCAAATACTTTTTGTCAAATGTGATTTTTATGGCTCTTAATTGCGATGTTGTAAAAATACAATAAAATACAATAAAGTCATTCAATCATTTTTATTTACATTAAACAGTTAAACAGTTTATACTAAGGCACTAACTTGTAACGCTCATTTGGACAGGATGTTTGTGACTTTTCCCATAGAGATAGATAGAGGACTCTAGTGCCCAAATGTCTATTTGGAATGGGCAGCGCCATTGAGCACTTTCACCATTTTGAAGTAGTCACTGGGTGGGACTTCCTATGGGTTAAGGAAGGATCACATAATTCCAACCAGGTCACCAGGAGGGATCAGCCAATGCATTATACTTGTGAACAAACATTCCATAACTGCAGGTGGCAGTTAATCGGCAAGCTTTATACCTGTTGAAACAACGCACTCCAGGTGGCAGTATGCACCAAGTGGCCAGGGTTCCGGTCAAGAAGCATGGTTTTGACTGCTCCCACAGTTTTGCTTCTGTACCGCAGTTTAATCTTAAGGATCAGACCCTTTTTTTCAATTTTCGCCTAAAATGACATACCCAAATCCAACTGCCTTTAGCTCAGGACCTGAAACAAGGATATGCATATTCTTCATACCATTTGAAAGGAAACACTTTGAAGTTTGTGGAAATGTGAAATTGATGTAGGACAACATAACGCATTTGATCTGGTAAAAGATAATACAAAGAAAAAAAACACGCGTTTTTTTTTGTACCATCATCTTTGAAATACAAGAGAAAGGCCATAATGTATTATTCCAGCCTGGGCGCAATTTAGATTTTAGCCACTAGATGGCAGCAGTATATGTGCAAAGTTTTAGACAGATCCAATAAACCATTGCATTTCTTTTGAAAATGTTGTATCAAGACTGCCCAAATGTGCCTAATTGGTTTATTAATACATTTTCAAGTTCATAATTGTGCACTCTCCTCAAACAATAGCATGATATTATTTCAAAGTAATAGCTACTGTAAATTGGACAGTGCAGTTAGATTAACAAGAATTTAAGTTTCTGCCCATATCAGATATGTGTATGGCTAGGGAATTTATTTTGTTACTTACAACCTCATGCTAATCACATTAGCCTATATTAACTCAAACGTCCCGTACACCCGGCCCAGAAAGACAATTTCCATACACTGTCACATAGAGAAGTCAGATTAGAAAATTCTTAATAAGACACTTAGTCATCTCCTTTGTGAACAAAACATTCAATTCATTTTCAATAATTGTTGCTGAGGCCGTTTTTTTTCCGTCACTCACAGCCGAAGATATTAACATTTTATATTCATCAAATGTCTGCTCTGTTTTTGGATGATGTGATGACGTCATCCCTGCTTGCGCTGCTCCTTGTGCGGTTGCATCCCAGATATAGACGGTCCATGAAATTAATCAACGTATGCGAAAGTGAGTAGATTACCTTGAAAACAACGGGCGGACATCTTGGATGTAGTCTTCAGTTCTTATTATATCTCAGTGGTATGCACAAATTCAGTTTGCTTACCAAATCATAGAAAATGGACTACTTCGAAATGGAGATGCGCTGTCCTTGCTCTCACAAACACCACAATGGTACATATACGATGATGCGATGTTTATCTAAGTCTATGGGCTTTTCCAGGCGCGCCATCTTTGCTGGCACCACGCATAGTTCCTGGCTTTCAGCGCGCACTAATCCCTGATTGGATAGCCTGATGCGCGTTGCAGAGAAATTCAGCGAGGACAAAAACTACGCTCGCTCCAATTTACGGGGCGTGACAGTTGAACAACAACAATCAAGCTTCCGGTTTTTCCCCATTCTTACTAGAGTTCACTAGCATGTTCTTGTGAGCGTAAAATCGCACAATCAGCAAGTTTATGTATAATAGATTTACGTGTACACTAGGTACATTTTATTAGTCGTGGAATAAGAGCACCGAAAGAACTATTACTGACTTTGATACACCGCTTTATTTGGCCATTACACTGCGGACAACTTCCAATACGGTAAAGACTGATCTAGTTAGTTAGCTAATAATTGAATGAAATGAAGCATTCTATTGGACTTCGAATGTACTTGTTTTTTTCTGGAGTATTACAGAGGAGATAGCTATTGTTTTGTTCCCTTGGAAAGAGTTTCATTCATTCCCTTTTCACTGTTTTGTTAAGTTCATATATTCAACAATATATTGGACAGCTGCAGTCAACATGCTTATGTTTTGTGTATTTTGTCTATCAACAGGGTTATTATGAGCGAAGGAGAGGTATTCCATGAGAAGCAGCGACTGGAGTTGTGCGCCATTCATGCTCTGAACAACGTTCTGCAAGAACAAGTGTTCACCAAGGAGACGGCAGATGATATCTGCAAGCGGTGAGGTCACTTGGGTCAGGCGATGAGTGTGTAATGTCATCTTTAGGGGGCGGTGTTTTGGCTAAACAGGGTTCTTTGTGTCAATGATAACACACAGGCTCTTCAATATGCAATCTCTGCATGTAAATCATCAAGTACTGCTATTAGCCTGTGATCCAAAGAGCACCCACCACACACTTTCTCCATGAGTTCCAAGAGCATGTGAATCCGTTTTTACCATGTTCCCCTCTTTCCCAGGCTAGCTCCACAATGTGTGGTGAACCCTCACCGCTCAATGCTGGGCACAGGCAACTATGACGTCAACGTCATCATGGCTGCCCTACAGAGCAGAGAGTTGGCTGCAGTATGGTGGGACAAACGCAGGTCAGACTTCAATACCTCAGGGCCAGACAGATTCGGAAGAGATGATTGGCAATGAAATACACCTGTGTAATAAATTCAAATCCAACCAAGTACTGCTACAGGTCACGAAGAGCTACAGTTTTATTGACCAAAGAAAATCTACTGATAAGGAAACTTCGCCACAGATTCTGTCTACTCCTACTGTTCATCACTGTTCCTACCCTTCACCACCACTGTGGCTCTGTTGATTTTAACCCAAAATCTCCTTCCCTTTTTTCTATTTCTCCCTCAGAACAGTACAGAGTCTCTGTGTTGACAAGGTCCAGGGGTTCATCCTGAACGTTCCGTCACGTGTCTCTCTCGGAATTGTGTCCCTCCCCGTCAAGCGGCGGCACTGGCTTGCAGTGCGCCAGGTTAATGGACACTACTACAACCTCGACTCCAAACTAAAGAGCCCTGTCTGCATCGGGAACGAAGCAGATCTCCGGTGAGTGAAGGGAGGGACGACGACTATGCAGACATGTATTGTACAACTCCTAATCAAAGACCCAGTATCCAACTTTAAGCTCAACTTGTCATGCTTGTTGTTTACAAACAGAAATGTCCCTCTGTAAAAAAAAAAAAATCATAGTAATCCTGTCAGGAACTCTTGAACGCAGCCCACAATTTCACTGTGGTAGACTACTAGTCAGTTAGAGTTCGATCTCATCCTGTTAGAGGAGTGGTCACATGGGCTTACCACAGTGTCTGTTTGTACTTTGCACTCTTGTAAACCAGTCTCTCTCACTCTCCCAATTGCTCTCTCTCCTTCACCACACTCCACTTCTCTCTCAGTACATTTCTCAGTGAACAGCTGTCTCTGGACGTGGCAGAGATGCTCCTAGTTGTGAGGAGGGACGTGGAGGAGTACGGAACCTGGCTGAACTCTGATGACCTCAGGAAGTGATTCCTCTGGCCTGAGCATTCCATTCATTCAGCATGGGACTCAAACTCCTGCTCTACTCTGGAAAAACAAATAACATTTTTAGAAAACAAGAGACGCTTAACAAAAAGTACATATTTCAGGAAATGCATTACCGGTTGCTGAGGAGTGTGGGCACTCTTATACACACACACACAAAGTTCCGAAGAGAATTTAAGATGACGAGGGATTTCTCTCCCAAATGGCTTGTTTGTAACAGTTTACTGTCCATTGTTTGGATTTCTACACTACAACTGCATCTATATCCTCTTTCCTTCTTACGCGGCTGTGCACTGCACTGTCGAGGTAGACCAGTTAGAACTGGTTTGTCTTTATTCTATGCACTGAGGAGGTACAGAGGAGGTACTGGATGTCATGTTGACACCTGACTGTGTGAAAATAATGCTTCTGTTTGTGTTCTGTCTGCGTCTACATCTAACTATGCATATCCAAGTGAATGGGAGCACTGTCTTTCTGTTACACGTGCTCAAACTACACACACAGAGGATATAAAGAAAATGTTATTTATATGTAACGATGTGTCTCGTTGTCTTTCAGAGGTTCAGCAGTACAGTTCATTCACAGTTGAGTGACTTAAACAAGGCCAAACTTTATTCATTGTTATTATTTTATTTATATTAGACTCTGGAGTGAAAAAGGATGCCATTCAAAAGGAGCATTGATTATACCATACAAACGCAATTCAAGGGTTAACAAGGTCAGTAGGCAAGGAGGGTGTTCAATGAAATCTGACATTGCATATTTACATAACATCCTATAAAGACCCCAGAAACCCACTGCTATATAGTTATTATTGCTATTTACGGTAGGGCTACTGCAGCACCAGTGGCAGGAGTTTTATTGCTATGTGCCTACTGTCATTGCATGGGATTTGTAGTTCTCTAATGGTATCGGGTTGGATGGGAGTTGTAGTTCACCATTCAGCCTACAGAGAGGAAGTACTATAGCCCTCTCTTGAATGTTCTTTTTAAGAGCAAAGTTTCATGAGGGGATGGGCAACTCCAGTCCTTGGGGACTTGGTGTCCCTTCTGCACCTGACTCCAATAATCATGATCTTCAGTTTAGAATGCAATTAGTTTAATCACGACTCCAGCCCCAAGGACAGGAGTTGCCCATCCCCGATTTAGATAATGTCATCAACAGTGAAATGTATAGTATCAGAAGGTAATACAAGGGAGGTACAGAATTTTCACCTATAAAAAGTAAATCAAATAAAAATTGCATGTTGAATACCAAGTGAAGAGACTGCATATTCATTCACCCAAAAATGTGTCTTGTTTCTATGTGTCAGTGTTTCTCTACAACAAGATATAGATATAAAAAAGTGAAAATAAATTGATGCTACATTTAAAAAACATAGAACTACAATGTCATAACGTCAATACCATCCTGGCTCGCCGCGCAACTGTTGACACTGGACAGACAACGGGGATTGTAAGGGGTGACTTTGACCAAGTGAACCTGGTTCAGACCTCTTCATAATCATGCTACCTACTGTATCTATCTGACATTAGCTTACTGTGAGGTTCTACAGCAGGCCATTCAACCTTGTTGGTACTGATGTTAGGCACCTTCAATTTACATCTAAAGCTCATATTTTGGGTATTAGTTATTTTTTCTTCATCTCAGTAAAGTGTCCATTCATAAGAAAACGGGGAGAAAAAAAAAATCTGTACTTTTTTAAACCAAACAAAATTAGCGTGAATACAGGTTCCTTGAATGGGTGGAGTTGGGGTGTGTTTGACTACCCCCATAACCAGTCAGCATGCTGGGAGAGTACTGTACTTTCAGAAACAGCGTTTTGATTCGATATGGGGGAGTCGCCATTGAAGATCCACAGAGGAGGGTGTGCAGAGAGAAGGGAGACAAGAAAACAAGAAATCTCCATTATTCAAATTTGTTTCAAAATCATCTCATGTATGAAGATGAGCACTCACATGGTCACATTATTCCCCTAACAACAGGGGTAGAGGAGGAAGAAGTTATTCACAACCACTGATCCAGGGTCTTTACCTCCAAATGGTTAAGGTTAGGAATGGGTGTCAGGTAATCTGATCCCAGATCAGAGGTGGATGGAGGCAACTTCTACCTCAAGCACCAGGGACTGTTGTAAAAGTTAGAACTGGGATGGTAATGCTAGAAAGGACAAAGGTAGGGTAATGGTTAGGGTTAGGTCTCAGGTTTGTGGTCAGAAAGCACTGTATTTACGTCCTTTCTAGCATGTCCAAAGTCAGAGAGGTGACAACCGATGGAGTTAGTTGTTAGGGGCAGAAAGTGAGCTTTCCCATTCAAGCGATAGTACACATACTTTAGGTTAGTTGAATAAAAAAAAGCCAGTTTACAGCAGGTGCGTAGACAAAATGTAGTTGGTAGATGGGCCTGCAGAAATTTGGATGGGCCAACACCACCCAGGCCCACACTCCTGCCCTACAGGGTCCTGTGAGGTTGGAGCCACACCACCACCACAACCATCACAACCATCATCACCACTACCATCACAACCATCCCCACTACCATCACCACCACTACCATCACAACCATCATCACCACAACTACCATCACAACAACTACCATCACAACTATCACCACTACCAACACCAACATCCCCACTACCATCACAACCATTATCACCACTACCATCACCACCACTACCATCATCACAACCATTATCACCACTACCATTATCACCACTACCATCACCACCACTACCATTATCACCACTACCATTATCACCACTACCATCACCACCACTAACATCACCACTAACATCACCACCATCCCCACTACCATCACAACTATTATCACCACCATCACAACCATTATCACCACCACCATCACCACCACCATCCCCACTACCATCACAACTATTATCACCACTACCATCACCACCATCACCCCATCCCCACTACCATCACAACCATTATCACCACTACCATCACCACCATCCCCACTACCATCACAACCATTATCACCACTACCATCACCACCATCCCCACTAACATCACAACTATTATCACCACTACCATCACCACCATCACCACCATCCCCACTACCATCACCACCATCCCCACTACCATCACAACTATTATCACAACCATCATCATCACCACTACCATCACAACCATCATCACCACAACTATTATCACCACCACTACCATCACAACCATTATCACCACTACCATCACAACTATTATCACCACTACCATCACCAACATCCCCACTACCATCACAACCATTATCACCACTACCACCACCACCACTACCATCACTACCATCATCACAACTATTATCACCACTACCATTATCACCACTACCATCATCACCACTACCATCATCACCACTACCATCACCACCACTACCATCACCACCACTACCATCACAACTATTATCACCACTACCATCACCACCATCACCACCATCCCCACTACCATCACCACCACCATCCCCACTAACATCACAACTATTATCACCACTACCATCACCACCATCCCCACTACCATCACAACCATTATCACCACTACCATCACAACCATCACCACTACCACTACTACCATCATCACCACTACTACCATCATCACCACTACTACCATCACCATCACTACCTTCACCACCATCCCCACTACCATCAAAACCATCATCACCACTACCATCACCACCATCCCCACTACCATTACAACCATCATCACCACTACCATCACCACCACTACCAGTTAGTTAGATCCAGAATGTTTATTATCGACTAACAACAAACGTACAGGCAAATAACACCTCGAGGGACGGTTTACACGCATAGTGATGACAAATGCCACAGATTAGGATGTCACGAATACAAAGGAACTCACAGAGGGGGGTGGGGACTGCCTGTCAGTCAGGGGTAGGCTCTCATAGCCAGGGTTGCCATTGGAGGAAACGTTTGGAGTCCTGTATAGAGACAGAAAGAGAGAGGAAACGAAAGGAAAAGGAGGAAGGCAGAAGAGGAGGAGTAGGAGCAGGAGTGGAGAATGAGTGAGAGAGGGGAAAAAGGGATGAGACACATTGAGAAAGACATAAAGAGGGAGGTGGACCAAAGGAGGGAACCGAGGTGGGGTAAGAAGAGAAAGGGAGGAAGAGCGATTAGCGAAATGGTGATGTAGAAACGGACCTCCTTATAACTGGTGGCATTAGTGTTATTAGGGCACTACATCTACGTAGGCAGCGGGATAGCTGGTGGTTTCAGCATGGGGGACACAGACATTATACACACAGTCCACTCCTGATAAGTGCACTTTGGGAAATGCAAACTCATGTACAATGATGAAGTGCACATGTGTGTACAACGTGTACGTGCATTGCAACTTAAAACTTGAGACTTCACCAGTCCCAATTCAAAATACATTCATTTTTAATTGCTCTGGATATCCACATGCTCCACTTTAGTGCGTGCTTTCCAGACGGCCCCAAACCAGAGCATTTATCAGGAGTCCACTGCATTCTTATTGGTTATTGGGTACCTGGAATCTGAGTTACTTTACTCTGGGCAGTTTGGTCATGATACTGTTACTATTAGATCTAGGCTAGGGCCACTGACGATCAGTGTTTACAGCACCTGAATACATTAACTGGACTTGGCATTTAGTTATGTTCTACATGCTAAGGCATAAGGTAGGAAAGTACACTTCTTAGGGCATTAACTGGACTTGCAAAGTATAGAAAGAGAGTGAAAGAGAGGAAGAGACTCAGTGAGAGGGAGTGAGAGAGTGATAAAGAAATAATAAAGGACAGAGACGGAAAGAGAGAGAGGTGAGAGTAATTTGAGAGACTTGATAACATGAGACTTGGACACCACAGTGTGGATGGTGGGTGGGAGTGATGGAGTTTTACCTAGGTCAACTTGAGCCTCATATCTCCGCAGTATTAAGGCCTGTCTCTCAAATTATACCCTATTCCCCATATAGTGCAATACTTTCGGACACTTGGCCCAAAGTAGTGCACTATATGGTGAATAGGGTGTCATTTGAAACACACTCAAGATCTGTGAGTAATCGATCGGACCGGTCTATGTCTGTCTTGGAAGGCGCGACAGACCGATAGACAGACACACAGAAAGACAGACTTCTGGAGTTGTGTCTGTTTCTCTGCCTACCCTGCAGTCCACAGTAGACCTGTCTGTGTGTCTGTTTCTCTGCCTACCCTGCAGTCCACAGTAGACCTGTCTGTGTGTCTGTTTCTCTGCCTACCCTGTAGTCCACAGTAGACCTGTCTGTGTGTCTGTTTCTCTGCCTACCCTGCAGTCCACAGTAGACCTGTCTGTGTGTCTGTTTCTCTGCCTACCCTGCAGTCCACAGTAGCCCTGTCTGTGTGTCTGTTTCTCTGCCTACCCTGCAGTCCACAGTAGACCTGTCTGTGTGTCTGTTTCTCTGCCTACCCTGCAGTCCACAGCAGACCTGTCTGTGTGTCTGTTTCTCTGCCTACCCTGCAGTCCACAGTAGACCTGTCTGTGTGTCTGTTTCTCTGCCTACCCTGCAGTCCACAGTAGACCTGTCTGTGTGTCTGTTTCTCTGCCTACCCTGCAGTCCACAGTAGACCTGTCTGTGTGTCTGTTTCTCTGCCTACCCTGCAGTCCACAGTAGCCCGGTCTGTGTGTCTGTTTCTCTGCCTACCTTGCAGTCCACAGTAGACCTGTCTGTGTGTCTGTTTCTCTGCCTACCCTGCAGTCCACAGTAGACCTGTCTGTGTGTCTGTTTCTCTGCCTACCCTGCAGTCCACAGTAGACCTGTCTGTGTGTCTGTCTGCGTTGTGTGTGTGTTTGCTTCCCCTGACGAAGCGATCCGTATGTGTCTATATGGAGGCAGAGTGAATCTGACTACTCCATCACTGTACATGTATGGGTGGGTGTGAGGTAGAACTATATCCAATGTATTCCCAATGTCAAACGGTTGCCATGTGTGTTCATGTATGCTAACATTACAGGGTGTGGTGAAGTAAATATGTGTGTCTTTTCAAGCTGTCCATCTAAAACCTCTGTGTGTCTCTGTTTTGTGCCTCTCCTTTACTTTTGCTCGTTAACATAGCAGACTTAGTCAGTAGGTCTGTGTGTGTTCATGCACACTCCACTACTCCATACTGGGCCTATATGAGTGTCCTAATCTTGTTGGCTTCAATTGGGAGCTTCGAGTTGAAGTTACACCAAGGGACAGATCTAGGATCAGCTTACCCTCCCCCAAGTCTTCATCCTCAGCCACTATAGTAAAAAACTGACCTTAGATCAGTAACTGGGGGAAACTTCATTTTATTCCCAGGGGGTCTCTCTGAGGCAACTCTGTCTGTCTGTCTGTGTGTCTGTGTGTCTGTGTTACTCACGGGAGGGGTGGCGCGCTAGAAAAGGGAGGAGTCCACCCGGCCCCCTGGTAATTATAGAAGGGGGGCAAGGCCCCTCGCTGAGACCCCACGGCCGGCTGTCTACATGCCTGATGGGAAGTGAAGGGGTCCTCGCTCTCGCTGTCCGAGTCTTCATACTCCTCGGAATCACTGTCGCCCGTCGGAGAGAGGGGAGAGGAGAACAACAATTAGGGGTTTTGGTAACACTTTGTATGAACCTTTAAATCCTATGGAACAGATACGGAACACACTCTTCATGTGTGGAAGACAGACAACATCTGTGTACTTTTACCCTACTGTACAAGAAAACAAAAAACAATTGTTGTAAAATAGTAGTATATAGTACTGTGTAAAAGTTTTAGGCAGGTGTAAAAAAATGCTGTAAAGTAAGAATGCTTTCAAAAATAGACATGTTAATAGATTATATTTATCAATAAGCAAAATGCAAAGTGAGTGAACAGAAGAAAGGGTGTGACCACCCTTTGCCTTCAAAACAGTATAAATTCTTGTAGGTACACTTGCACAAAGTCAGGGATTTTGTAGGCATATAGTCAGGTGTATGATTAAACAATTATACTAAACAGGTGCTAATGATCATCAATTCATTTCTGCAAATGTTGGGGATTTGGTCAGAATTAATGGTCTCCTCAATACTGAGAAGTACAGGCAGATACTTATCCATCATGCAATACCATCTGGGAGGCATCTGATTGGCCCCAAATTTAATCTGCAGCATGACAACGACTCCAAACGTACAGCGAAAGTCATTAAGAACTATCTTCAGCGTTAAGAAGAACAGGGAGTCCTAGAAGTGATGGTACAGAGCCCTGATCTCAACATAATTGAGTCTGTCTGGGATTACATGAAGAGAGAGAAGAACCTGAGGCTGCCTAAATCCACAGAAGAACTGTGGTTAGTTCTCCAAGATGTTTGGGCCAACCTACCTGCCGAATTCCTTCAAAAACTGTGTACAAGTGTACCTAGAAGAACTGATGCTGTTTTGAAGGCAAAGGGTGGTCACCCCAAATATTGATTTGATGTAGATTTTTCTTCTGTTCGCTCACTTTGCATTTTGTTAATTGATAAATATAAACTATTAAACATGTATTTTTTTTAAGCATTCTTACTTTACAGCATTTCTTCACACCTGCCTAAAACTTTTGCACAGTACTGTATATATATATTTTAATCTGTTAAATGAATGGGTTTGTGATGGTGCATTCAGCAATGTCCTTTGGAATACAGACCTCCTGTTAATTTGACATCGATATTCGCAAATAGAAAAAAATGAATCCCCTTGTTGATCCCTGAATCTTTTTTCCCTTCATGTTTCTGGCTGTGACACAGTTGGAAGCTGTTTACTACAGACAGACAGAAGCTCTGACAGACCTGGAGGTACAGTAGTGAACTACATATCCATCCAGTACGTCAACCCACACCTAGAGATGCACCTCATAATAGTACAACCTTACCTTACTGCTGAGCAAGTTCAGAGGAAATGTTCCACTATGATATAGAAAACTTCAGCAACAACATTATGACATCAATAACATATCTCGTTCTCTCACACACACACACACACACACACACACCTGGGGAAGCTTCTCCAGGCGCCGGGCAGGGAACAGAGGATGGCAGTGAAGGCCAGAGCCGAAAGGAAAGAGTAGAGGGAGAGGTAGAGCAATCCCTCCATCCCGTCATAGCACAGGCCTTTCAAAGAGTCAATATAATCCTAAGAAACAGAGACAGAAAGAGCAAAAAGACTTGAGAAAAGAGCAAGAACACACCAGAGACCATTACACCCCATGTTAAACACTAGGCCTACCTTGTTGAGACCTCGACAGTTGAGTAGCGCCACTAGCTGGTGAAAGTTGCCCTCTGTGGCATTGAGAATCTGCTGAACCTCCCTGAGTGACTTCTACAACGACAATAAGTAAGGATAATATTACACTTAGTTTCATAAACATGTCACTGTGCTTTATATATTTGGCAGCCATTTTGTATCATGGGTTGCACCCTGGCCCAGTGTGACGTACCTCTGCCTTGGGGACCTGTGGGAGAGCATTCCGGTCCAGGCTGGATAGGTGTGTGTGGATGCTGGAAAGGGCCCTCTGTGACTGGGTCAGCAGCTGCAGACAACAGGTCATTGAAAATATTGCTTAGCTTAGCATCATCATGCTAAAACTGTATAATCCATAAACATCCTGATCAGTACCTATCAGAAAATACAAGTTTACTTACTGTCCTATATCAGTGCCACCAGGGTTGGAATTATAGAGCTGCCCAGAAACAATACTAACCCCCATATATTTACATTGGTCCAGCCCACTCATTTCAGGGCACTCAGAAGAGTCCATGTGTTATTGAAACCCTGATCCCCTAACACCACTACGTGAGACACAGCATCTACAGAGAACAGTTCCTACCTGCTGGAATGGGCTGTTCATACGTCTGCTGCAGGTCAGGTAATAATCCAACACGCCTGGATAGGACAGAGGACAGCAGCAGACCATCACTCAGCAATGAATACAGTGTGTCAGGGCATTTCAGCATCAAAATGAATGGCTATATGAATGAAATGATCAGAGACTCTTTGTTAGTGTGCAGCGATGCACTACTGTACCTGAGCTGGTCCCAGAGTTGAAGTGGGTGGAGTTGAGCACAAACGTGTTGGGATCTGTACAGAAGTCACTGACAGCCTGGAGATGCAGAGAGAGGTAGAGGGGGAAGAGAGGTAGAGTGGGATATAGAAAGAAAGACATAGAAAGAGAGAGGTGAAGGGGGAGAGAAATTGAGGGAGAGATCATAAGGGAAAAGTTAACAGAGATACAATGACTGAATGACACACTTCCCTCCTCAGATATCTGACTGCAGCACGTGGCCCACTGCCAGCTCTATTGACTTACTGAGTGAATCACATGTTGTATAGATCTACTGTCCCTCTCCATGCTGCATAGACCTACTGTCCCTCTCCATGTTGCATAGATCTACTGTCTCTCTCCATGCTGTATAGATCTACTGTCCCTCTCCATGTTGCATAGATCTACTGTCCCTCTCCATGCTGCATAGACCTACTGTCCCTCTCCATGCTGCATAGATCTACTGTCCCTCTCCATGCTGCATAGACCTACTGTCCCTCTCCGTGTTGTATAGATCTAGTGTCCCTCTCCATGCTGCATAGACCTACTGTCCCTCTCCATGCTGCATAGACCTACTGTCCCTCTCCGTGTTGTATAGATCTACTGTCCCTCTCCGTGTTGTATAGATCTACTGTCCCTCTCCATACTGTATAGACCTACTGTCCCTCTCCATGCTGTACAGCACAGAAAAAAAATTATGAAATGAAATGTATGCATTCACTACTGTAAGTTGCTCTGGATAAGAGCGTCTGCTAAATGACTAAAATGTAATATATAGACCTACTGTCCCTCTCCATACGGTATAGACCTACTGTCCCTCTCCATACTGTATAGACCTACTGTCCCTCTCCATACTGTATAGACCTACTGTCCCTCTCCATACTGTATAGACCTACTGTCCCTCTCCATACTGTATAGACTACTGTCCCTCTCCATACTGTATAGACCTACTGTCCCTCTCCATACTGTATAGACCTACTGTCCCTCTCCATGCTGCATAGACCTACTAACCCTCTCCATTCTGTACGGACCTACTGTCCCTCTCCATTCTGTACGGACCTACTGTCCCTCTCCATGCTGTGCAGACCTACTGTCCCTCTCCATAATGTGCAGACCTACTGTCCCTCTCCATAATGTGCAGACCTACTGTCCCTCTCCATACTGTATAGACCTACTGTCCCTCTCCATAATGTGCAGACCTACTGTCCCTCTCCATGCTGCATAGACCTACTGTCCCTCTCCATGCTGTATAGACCTACTGTCCCTCTCCATACTGTATAGACCTACTAACCCTTTTCATGCTGTATAGACCTACTGTCCCTCTCCATAATGTGCAGACCTACTGTCCCTCTCCATACTGTACAGACCTACTGTCCCTCTCCATAATGTGCAGACCTACTGTCCCTCTCCATAATGTGCAGACCTACTGTCCCTCTCCATACTGTATAGACCTACTGTCCCTCTCCATAATGTGCAGACCTACTGTCCCTCTCCATGCTGCATAGACCTACTGTCCCTCTCCATGCTGTATAGACCTATTGTCCCTCTCCATACTGTACAGACCTACTGTCCCTCTCCATAATGTGCAGACCTACTGTCCCTCTCCATAATGTGCAGACCTACTGTCCCTCTCCATAATGTGCAGACCTACTGTCCCTCTCCATAATGTGCAGACCTACTGTCCCTCTCCATAATGTGCAGACCTACTGTCCCTCTCCATAATGTGCAGACCTACTGTCCCTCTCCATAATGTGCAGACCTACTGTCCCTCTCCATACTGTATAGACCTACTGTCCCTCTCCATACTGTATAGACCTACTGTCCCTCTCCATACTGTATAGACTTACTATCCCTCTCCATAATGTGCAGACCTACTGTTCCTCTCCATAATGTGCAGACCTACTGTCCCTCTCCATGCTGCATAGACCTACTGTCCCTCTCCATGCTGTATAGATCTACTGTCCCTCTCCATACTGTATAGACCTACTAACCCTTTTCATGCTGTATAGACCTACTGTCCCTCTCCATAATGTGCAGACCTACTGTCCCTCTCCATAATGTGCAGACCTACTGTCCCTCTCCATAATGTGCAGACCTACTGTCCCTCTCCATAATGTGCAGACCTACTGTCCCTCTCCATAATGTGCAGACCTACTGTCCCTCTCCATAATGTGCAGACCTACTGTCCCTCTCCATAATGTGCAGACCTACTGTCCCTCTCCATACTGTATAGACCTACTGTCCCTCTCCATACTGTATAGACCTACTGTCCCTCTCCATACTGTATAGACTTACTATCCCTCTCCATAATGTGCAGACCTACTGTTCCTCTCCATAATGTGCAGACCTACTGTCCCTCTCCATAATGTATAGACCTACTGTCCCTCTCCATAATGTGCAGACCTACTGTCCCTCTCCATGCTGCATAGACCTACTGTCCCTCTCCATGCTGTATAGACCTACTGTCCCTCTCCATACTGTATAGACCTACTAACCCTTTTCATGCTGTATAGACCTACTGTCCCTCTCCATAATGTGCAGACCTACTGTCCCTCTCCATACTGTACAGACCTACTGTCCCTCTCCATAATGTGCAGACCTACTGTCCCTCTCCATAATGTGCAGACCTACTGTCCTTCTCCATAATGTGCAGACCTACTGTCCCTCTCCATACTGTATAGACCTACTGTCCCTCTCCATACAGTATAGACCTACTGTCCCTCTCCATATTGTATAGACCTACTGTCCCTCTCCATACTGTATAGACCTACTGTCCCTCTCCATACTGTATAGACCTACTGTACCTCTCCATAATGTGCAGACCTACTGTCCCTCTCCATACTGTATAGACCTACTGTCCCTCTCCATACTGTATTGACCTACTGTTCCTCTCCATACTGTATTGACCTACTGTCCCTCTCCATACTGTATAGACCTACTGTCCCTCTCCATACTGTATAGACCTACTGTCCCTCTCCATACTGTATAGACCTACTGTCCCTCTCCATACTGTATAGACCTACTGTCCCTCTCCATACTGTATAGACCTACTGTCCCTCTCCATACTGTATAGACCTACTGTACCTCTCCATACTGTATAGACCTACTGTACCTCTCCATAATGTGCAGACCTACTGTCCCTCTCCATACTGTATAGACCTACTGTCCCTCTCCATACTGTATTGACCTACTGTTCCTCTCCATACTGTATTGACCTACTGTCCCTCTCCATACTGTATAGACCTACTGTCCCTCTCCATACTGTATAGACCTACTGTCCCTCTCCATACTGTATAGACCTACTGTCCCTCTCCATACTGTATAGATCTACTGTCCCTCTCCATACTGTATAGACCTACTGTCCCTCTCCATGCTGTATAGACCTACTGCCCCTCTCCATGCTGCATAGACCTACTAACCCTTTCCATGCTGTATAGACCTACTGTCCCTCTCCATTCTGTACGGACCTACTGTCCCTCTCCATGCTGTGCAGACCTACTGTCCCTCTCCATAATGTGCAGACCTACTGTCCCTCTCCATAATGTGCAGACCTACTGTCCCTCTCCATAATGTGCAGACCTACTGTCCCTCTCCATACTGTATAGACCTACTGTCCCTCTCCATAATGTGCAGACCTACTGTCCCTCTCCATGCTGCATAGACCTACTGTCCCTCTCCATGCTGCATAGACCTACTGTCCCTCTCCATGCTGTATAGACCTATTGTCCCTCTCCATACTGTACAGACCTACTGTCCCTCTCCATAATGTGCAGACCTACTGTCCCTCTCCATAATGTGCAGACCTACTGTCCCTCTCCATAATGTGCAGACCTACTGTCCCTCTCCATAATGTGCAGACCTACTGTCCCTCTCCATAATGTGCAGACCTACTGTCCCTCTCCATAATGTGCAGACCTACTGTCCCTCTCCATACTGTATAGACCTACTGTCCCTCTCCATACTGTATAGACCTACTGTCCCTCTCCATACTGTATAGACTTACTATCCCTCTCCATAATGTGCAGACCTACTGTCCCTCTCCATAATGTGCAGACCTACTGTCCCTCTCCATACTGTATAGACCTACTGTCCCTCTCCATAATGTGCAGACCTACTGTCCCTCTCCATGCTGTATAGACCTACTGTCCCTCTCCATAATGTGCAGACCTACTGTCCCTCTCCATACTGTACAGACCTACTGTCCCTCTCCATAATGTGCAGACCTACTGTCCCTCTCCATAATGTGCAGACCTACTGTCCTTCTCCATAATGTGCAGACCTACTGTCCCTCTCCATACTGTATAGACCTACTGTCCCTCGCCATACTGTATAGACCTACTGTCCCTCTCCATACTGTATAGACCTACTGTCCCTCTCCATACTGTATAGACCTACTGTACCTCTCCATAATGTGCAGACCTACTGTCCCTCTCCATACTGTATAGACCTACTGTCCCTCTCCATACTGTATAGACCTACTGTCCCTCTCCATACTGTATAGACCTACTGTCCCTCTCCATAATGTGCAGACCTACTGTCCCTCTCCATAATGTGCAGAGCTACTGTCCCTCTCCATACTGTATAGACCTACTAACCCTTTCCATGCTGTATAGACCTACTGTCCCTCTCCATAATATGCATACCTACTGTCCCTCTCCATGCTGTAGACCTACTGTCCCTTTCCATGCTGTATAGACCTACTGTCCCTCTCCATACTGTATAGACCTACTGTCCCTCTCCATACTGTATAGACCTACTGTCCCTCTCCATACTGTAAAGACCTACTGTCCCTCTCCATAATGTGCAGACCTACTGTCCCTCTCCATACTGTATAGACCTACTGTCCCTCTCCATGCTGTATAGACCTACTGTCCCTCTCCATGCTGTATAGACCTACTGTCCCTCTCCATACTGTATAGACCTACTGTCCCTCTCCATACTGTATAGACCTACTGTCCCTCTCCATACTGTATAGACCTACTGTCCCTCTCCATACTGTATAGACCTACTGTCCCTCTCCATACTGTATAGACCTACTGTCCCTCTCCATAATGTGCAGACCTACTGTCCCTCTCCATAATGTGCAGAGCTACTGTCCCTCTCCATACTGTATAGACCTACTAACCCTTTCCATGCTGTATAGACCTACTGTCCCTCTCCATAATGTGCAGACCTACTGTCCCTCTCCATGCTGTAGACCTACTGTCCCTTTCCATGCTGTATAGACCCACTGTCCCTCTCCATACTGTATAGACCTACTGTCCCTCTCCATACTGTAAAGACCTACTGTCCCTCTCCATACTGTAAAGACCTACTGTCCCTCTCCATAATGTGCAGACCTACTGTCCCTCTCCATACTGTATAGACCTACTGTCCCTCTCCATGCTGTATTGACCTACTGTCCCTCTCCATGCTGTATAGACCTACTGTCCCTCTCCATGCTGTATAGACCTACTGTCCCTCTCCATGCTGTATAGACCTACTGAACCTTTCCATGCTGTATAGACCTACTGAACCTTTCCATGCTGTATAGACAAACTGTCCTTCTCCATGCTGTATAGACAAACTGTCCCTCTCCATACTGTATAGACCTACTGTCCCTCTCCATGTTGTATAGACCTACTGTCCCTCTCCATACTGTATAGACCTACTGTCCGTCTCCATACTGTATAGACCTACCGTCCCTCTCCATACTGTGCAGACTTACTGTCCCTCTCCATGCTGCATAGACCTACTGTCCCTTTCCATGCTGTGTAGAGCTACTGTCCTTCTCCATACTGTATAGACCTACTGTCCTTCTCCATGTTGCATAGACCTACTCTGTGTTTCTCTTTCCATCTCGCTCTCTCCCTCTCTCATCCTGCTTTTCTCCTCTCTCAACGGTTTCATCCTCTCTCTCTTTTCATTTACATCGATCCCTTCCTTTTTCCTCCCTCCTGACTGTCACAATGTAAAAAGAGCTGCAGGCACACAGACACAGAGCAAGGGGCAGGCTGACCAGGAGAGGGAGTGAGAGACCCAGACACACACAGAAAGAGAGAGAGTCGGTCCAGGGCAGTTTAGACCCACAGCTGGGTCATTGTTTGTCTGTCAGTGGCCAGGGACAGAAGGGCTCTGTGTGGACCGCTGGACGGGCTCTGAGACATCTCCAGCCAGCTCCACATGACACTGGTCTGCTTGAACCCCTCTCCCTCCAGTCCTAGCCTTTCAACCTTCTTTCATAAACACAGGGGAGCGACAAACTTCCAAGGCATGGATTTGGAATGGGACAGTTTCAAGAAAGAACACTCCCTGGCAGTTCTCAGCAAATGTCATCAACAGTTCTATATTCTTGGCTCGCTGCCAATTCCTTATCAAAGCAATATTGAATAAAGATCTCTGTTTTCTATTCCCTCCAAATGTTTATTTTATTTTTATTTAACCTTTATTTAAATGACATAATAATTTGTTGCTTTGCTGTAATGATGTGTTATGGTCTGTGGTGTTGTGGTAGGCATCAATCAATAGAATGGCCAAGATTGTGTCATAGCATAGAATCAAATGGTATTTTTACTGTCACTGGCTGTCCCACTTGTCCCATTTCTACACCACCCTAAACAAACACTTTCTCCAATCCCCTCTCTTTCTCTCTGTGGGTTCTGGTGAGTCTTTGGAGAAGTTCTCCCTACCTCCCTCCCTTTCTCTCTCCCTCTCTCTGGGACTCACTCTCTCCCTCTCTCTGGGACTCACTCTCTCCACTCACTCTCTCCCTCTCTCTGGGACTCACTCTCTCTCTCTCTGAAAGCACTTGTGTTCTTCTTCCATCTCCCTCCAAGCCATACGCCCACACACAAGTTAACATACATTAACATGTACTACTTACATACACACGCGCCCACGCGCCCACACACACTGCTCACAAACACACAGAAAATACACAGAACACACCTACACACTAATTTCTGCCCCATTTTCCCTCCTTCTTGGTCCCCTGCCATGACTACAGTGTTCCCTAGGAGGCTAGTCTTTTCACAGTTTAGCACAATGGGCACAGAGACACACTGAAAGCAATACAGAAACACATACACACACATACAGACAGACACCAACAGAAGCACACAGCCATTCTGTTCTGCTCTGGCCGGGACTTCTTTAAGACATTCCTGAGATACTCTCTAGCCAGCCATGAACGATCAACTCCCTCCCTTCCCCTCATCAACACACACCACCCTTCCTCCTCTCCTCCCTTTATCCATCAGTCCTCACCACCACAGTGGCCGTCTCCAGGCCCAGGGAGCCCCAGCTCAGGAACAGAGCCAGCCAGGCCAGCACCGTCATCCTGGGAGGAGAAAAACCACACACACAGGGGTCAGCTAAGCACCAAACACACCTCCTTGGAACCATCATATATTACACAGCCTACATGACACAGAGTCACAGAGCATTACAAACTCAGTGTTGTTCGATGCAATACAACAATTGTCGGTCTGTGTGTGCCTGTGTGTGTGTGTGTGTGTGCTTACAGGATGAGGAGCCAGCGGGCCTGTTTGGCTAGCCCCAGCAGGATGAACAGACACACTAGGAGGTCCAGCAGCAACAGCAGCACGTAGGACAGCCACCTACAGCCCAGGAGATAACAGCCATCTCAGCAATAGGACACCATAGAACCACACAATGCAGGGAATACACTTCCAAATACATTTCTATGGTGCTGAATGCAAAACTCAATCTTTCAGCAAACCACAAGGGAGTGATATACTGGCACACGCCATGTGTGTTCTTAACACTCAATTTAAAACCTTGAAGAAGAAGACACTCCCACTCCCTTCCCTCACCTGTAGTCCTCGTTGACCATCAGTGTGTTGGCTGCCCAGCCAGGGGAGAAGGGACTTGGCATGACCCCTCCGACTGGTGCCACTGTGGGGGCCATGGAGGGAGGCACAGGGGTGAGGGCCGCTATGGGAGGATCTCCGCTATTGTTACTGCTGTTCCAGGCACCCCCATCAGAGGAGCGAGCCATGGTCAGAGAGGTGAGCAGGAACACCACGTTCTCTGACAGTCTCCTACAGTTCCGGGTGGACACCAAGTAGGGCTTACTGCCTGTAAACAGCTCCTCCATGGTGGTCAGGGGCCCAGCGATGGACAGCTGTAGCCCAGAGATTGTGTCTGAAACCTGGGGAGGCGGAGAGGGAGGGGTGGGGCAGGACAGAGAGGTGGAGGTTATAAGTCATACAATCAATCTCATGGTCATGTAATCATAGAGAGTTTGTAGTTGTATAATCAACAACATGGGGTGGGTGGAGATTGAATTACAATGAAAAACATGTACAGAGGAAAGAGGGCATCCATCACCCAGACATATAAACCACTGAGTGACCGCGTGGGGACAGACATATAAACCACTGAGTGACCGCGTGGGGACAGACATATAAACCACTGAGTGACCGCGTGGGGACAGACAGATAAACCACTGAGTGACCGCGTGGGGACAGACAGATAAACCACTGAGTGACCGCGTGGGGACAGACAGATAAACCACTGAGTGACCGCATGAGGACAGACAGATCCATATCACACCTGACAAGTTTACACCCCACTTTCTCTCCCTCTCCGCCAATATATCAACCACACACACACACACACACACACACACCAGGGTAGATATTGTACATGTCTGAAATTTGCTGGGAGGGTGGAGCTAGAGTACTCACCAGCAGATCGATGGAAGCCAGTGTGTAATTGGCTGTGAGAAGAGACGAGGTCAACTGATATATCCCATCATTAGCCTCACTGTTGCCATAGAAACCAACGCCTATGGCAACACTGCGAAAAGGGGAACAGGGATTGAGGGAGAGAGATTCATGTTTAATTCAGTTTGTACTGTATGTACATATAAAATGAATTTGACACAAGATGGAACTGGTGAGAGTGATGTGAAATGTGAGAAATGGATGAAGGATCGAACGAACAACCACAGGAAAAGATAAGATAGCTTGGAAGAGTCTTAGCAGTGTCTGCATCTGCATTCTTCAGTCGGCGTGATATTAGAAACATAAAAAATAATCACATATATATCTCTCTGTTATTCAAATATTCAGATTAAGGCTTAGGCCAGATGTTCACCAAATCCCCTCGCACCCGAGAGCAATGGTATGACCCAATCTCCCTCAAAGTATGTGACCCAGATTAGAAAGCGGGAAAAAGAGGAGGGGGTGTTTCATACAGTCAAACGTGTATGTTTTCTATGACAGCATCATGTGTGTCATATATATGCTCTGATGCACAACTTGAAGAATAGGATGTCATTTGAGATTTTCCCACAATGCATTTCTAAAACTAAGATGTCTACTACCATGTCTCCCTTTTTCATCTAAACAGCAAGAAGGTCATGTATCAGAGAGAGAGATGACATCATCACGGCCGCAGGGGGGAACAGGACCACCATAACACAAACACCTGCATAATGATGACATCATCACGGCCGCAGGAGGGAACAGGACCACCATAACACAAACACCTGCATAATGATGACATCATCACGGCCGCAGGAGGGAACATGACCACCATAACACAAACACCTGCATAATGATGACATCATCACGGCCGCAGGAGGGAACAGGACCACCATAACACAAACACCTGCATAATGATGACATCACTGAAGTGGAAATCAGATCTGGAGCACATTGTGCTGTTTGATAAAGCAGTGACATCAACTCAGGCTGACAATGCAATCCGATAACATGTGACATATGACACCGCTATGCTGCTGAGACGGGAGGGGACATCCAACATCATGCTGCTGAGACGGGAGGGGACATCCAACATCCTGCTGCTGAGACGGGAGGGGACATCCAACATCATGCTGCTGAGACGGGAGGGGACATCCAACATCATGCTGCTGAGACGGGAGGGGACATCCAACATCATGCTGCTGAGACGGGAGGGGACATCCAACATCCTGCTGCTGAGACGGGAGGGGACATCCAACATCATGCTGCTGAGACGGGAGGGGACATCCAACATCATGCTGCTGAGACGGGAGGGGACATCCAACATCCTGCTGCTGAGACGGGAGGGGACATCCAACATCATGCTGCTGAGACGGGAGGGGACATCCAACATCATGCTGCTGAGACGGGAGGGGACATCCAACATCATGCTGCTGAGACGGGAGGGGACATCCAACATCATGCTGCTGAGACGGGAGGGGACATCCAACATCATGCGGTGTCAGAGCTGAAGGTGTTTAACTGTGGGTTTTCTATACGAGAACCCAATCTGACTCAGTAAACCCTGCAAATTCTAATCTGGACCTCTAAACCAGTTCCACTTCATTCTTCTCCTCTAATCAGGGACTGATTAAGACCTGGGACACCAGTTGGGTGCAATTAATAATCAGGTAGAACAGAAAACCAGCAGTACTCCAGACCTCGTAGGGTAAGATTTGAATACCTGCTGCCATCTCCTCATGCAAACTTAAAATGAACATCCTGCCACAATGTGACTAAATGCCCTCATGACAGTGGATGACAACATAGTCACCAGAGAGGGAACAGAGGAGAGAGGATTCAATACGCTGAGATGGAACTTATGACATCATCGTCACGGTGATAGGAAACCACGATTCAATTTCCAAACCACAAACATGCTGTCACAAGCCCAAACACCGAACCTCAGACGCCTGGTTAGGTCAACTGTCTGTGTCAGATATTGCCGGGAGCAAAATACTAACACATTGTAAAGCAGGGACTGGACACTACTTTCTCCTGTGCTCTGAAAATAACTTACATCAAAACACACAAATGGTTATTGGACCATTGGGAAATAACGAAAGTTAGAAGATGGTAATTCTGTATTATAAAAAGGATTCCCTTTCCTCTATCCTTGTGACAAATGGTCATATGGTTTGGTCACAGTTCATGAATACAACACTCATGACACTGATGTCACAAAGACGACAGGACATCACAATGACCCTTATGACATCACAACATCCCAATGGCCCGCATAAAGAGGCAGTGATGTCACAATAACCTCTCTTACTCACCAGCACAGTGTGACAGCCGCCACCGACACCCAGGTGACGCAGCAGATACCCCGCCCTTTCTTGCCTCCGTATCCGTGGCCCGTGCTGCCCTCTTCATCCTCCTCCTCTTCCTCAGATCCCTCGCTCCGGTCACCACGGCGACAGCAGCAGTAGTGTATAAGGAAGGAGATAATGACGAGGAGGGAGAGAACGAGAGCAATGGCCGATAGACTAGAGAGGACCAGTAGAGTCTGAGAGAGTGGGGGGGGGGGGGCAGTAAATCAAATTAAACACAGCACTTTACAGACTGATGCTTAAGGTAACACTGTCACTGTACTTGATTGCATATTGGAAAATGCATTGCTAAGTAACATTATCCCTCTGGGCAAAAACCTGAAATAACGTAAAATCAATGTTCATATTCGGTTTATATTTAATTGCATTGCTAACATGTGAATAAATCTACCCTTGAAATTCTGTTGTTGATTTACGGTGGAAATCTGGTTCAAATTTGTGTATGTTTTATTTCTTCATTTTTCAACACATCATGCACCACTGTCTAACTAATAGAATGAATGAAACTCCCATGAGCCTCCTCCACACCATTTGAGAGTCAAATATTGAGCCCAGACTGTAGCAGCTAGGGCTGGGTAAATGTATCAATATACTGTGTTATGAATAACAACAGGGATTCAGAGCAGCTGGGAGGTACACGTGTTAGTCATGAGGACATCAGTGTATTCCCAGCCTTCAACATGGGAACCTCAATATTCTGCAAGAATCCCTACAGTGTATTTATGCAAAGGAGCTAAATAACAGGTTGATATTGTGATACTGAAAATCACAACTTTTACTCAAAGCAACTTACAGTCATGGGTGCATACATTTTATGTATGGATGGTCCCGGGAATCGAACCCATTACCCTGGCATTACAAGCGCAATGCTCTACCAACTGAGCTACAAAGGACCACAACAAAGTACCACAATATTTTTTGGTCCTATAATTCTACCGTGACAAATGGCGTACAGCCTACCTATCCAAGCAGTGGAAGTGAAAGGTGATTAGAACATAAAGTGTATAAAGTTATCCAGGGGACATCAACTAAAAAGCTGGAGGCTTTTCACACACACACACACACACACACACACACACACACACACACACACACACACACACACACACACACACACACACACACACACACACACACACACACACACACACACACACACACACACACACACACACACACACACACACCTGTATGACTCCATTCAGAAGAGCATACCTACTGCATTCATTAACCAGTAATTGAACGTAATAATATCATTCCTGACTGTTTAACATACATCCTGAACATGATAAAGGGTGAAAAGCTACCTTGTATCACCACACTACTACCTCAGCTGCAAGCTGTAGTGAACATTAACATTAATGTTACTAAGCCCTGTCACATCTCTCCTGTATCTCATCATCAGCCTGCACTCTGACATACTAACATCTATCATACTCAACTTTACTGGAGAGTGCATTTAGCTAGAACACATATCTACAACATTATCCCTCTCCATCTGCCTGTCTCACTCTCTCCCTCCCTCATTTTCCTCTCCTCCACCTTATCTCTTATCCCTCTCTCCTCTGCCTCCTGCTCTCTATAGCCCCCCCCCCACCCATCCATGTTCCCCCTTTTCCCTCACCTACTTTCTTCCCCCCACTCCCTCCCTCTCCCCACTCCCTCTCTCTCTCCCCCTCCCTCTCACTCCTCCCCCTCTCTATCCCCCTACCTCTCTATCCCCCTGCCTCTCTCCCCCCTCCCCCGCTCTCTCCCCCTTTCCTCTCGCTCTCCCACTCTCCTCTCGCTCTCCCACTCTCCTCTCGCTCTCCCACTCTCCTCTCGCTCTCCCACTCTCCTCTCGCTCTCCCACTCTCCTCTCGCTCTCCCACTCTCCTCTCGCTCTCCCACTCTCCTCTCGCTCTCCCACTCTCCTCTCGCTCTCCCACTCTCCCACTCCCCCTCCTTCTATCCACGCCACTGCAACTCTATTAATAATCTGTGACCTACTTATATACATTCACTGCCACCCTCACTTTCTCTATCCTTTTTACTCTCTCTTTCTGTCCTGTCTTCTGTTCCCCACTACCTCCTCACGTTACTCATCCTCTCCTTTTTACTCTCTCTTTCTGTCCTGTCTTCTGTTCCCCACTACCTCCTCACGTTACTCATCCTCTCCTTTTACTCTCTCTTTCTGTCCTGTCTTCTGTTCCCTACTACCTCCTCACGTTACTCATCCTCTCCTTTTACTCTCTCTTTCTGTCCTGTCTTCTGTTCCCCACTACCTCCTCACGTTACTCATCCTCTCCTTTTACTCTCTTTCTGTCCTGTCTTCTGTTCCCCACTACCTCCTCACGTTACTCATCCTCTCCTTTTTACTCTCTCTTTCTGTCCTGTCTTCTGTTCCCCACTACCTCCTCACGTTACTCATCCTCTCCTTTTTACTCTCTCTTTCTGTCCTGTCTTCTGTTCCCCACTACCTCCTCACGTTACTCATCCTCTCCTTTTACTCTCTCTTTCTGTCCTGTCTTCTGTTCCCCACTACCTCCTCACGTTACTCATCCTCTCCTTTTACTCTCTCTTTCTGTCCTGTCTTCTGTTCCCTACTACCTCCTCACGTTACTCATCCTCTCCTTTTTACTCTCTCTTTCTGTCCTGTCTTCTGTTCCCCACTACCTCCTCACGTTACTCATCCTCTCCTTTTACTCTCTCTTTCTGTCCTGTCTTCTGTTCCCTACTACCTCCTCACGTTACTCATCCTCTCCTTTTACTCTCTCTTTCTGTCCTGTCTTCTGTTCCCTACTACCTCCTCACGTTACTCATCCTCTCCTTTTACTCTCTCTTTCTGTCCTGTCTTCTGTTCCCCACTACCTCCTCACGTTACTCATCCTCTCCTTTTTACTCTCTCTTTCTGTCCTGTCTTCTGTTCCCCACTACCCTCCTCACGTTACTCATCCTCTCCTTTTACTCTCTCTTTCTGTCCTGTCTTCTGTTCCCCACTACCTCCTCACGTTACTCATCCTCTCCTTTTACTCTCTTTCTGTCCTGTCTTCTGTTCCCCACTACCTCCTCACGTTACTCATCCTCTCCTTTTACTCTCTCTTTCTGTCCTCTCTTCTGTTCCCCACTACCTCCTCACGTTACTCATCCTCTCCTTTTTACTCTCTCTTTCTGTCCTGTCTTCTGTTCCCCACTACCTCCTCACGTTACTCATCCTCTCCTTTTACTCTCTCTTTCTGTCCTGTCTTCTGTTCCCCACTACCTCCTCACGTTACTCATCCTCTCCTTTTACTCTCTCTTTCTGTCCTGTCTTCTGTTCCCCACTACCTCCTCACGTTACTCATCCTCTCTTTTTACTCTCTCTTTCTGTCCTGTCTTCTGTTCCCTACTACCTCCTCACGTTACTCATCCTCTCCTTTTACTCTCTCTTTCTGTCCTGTCTTCTGTTCCCCACTACCTCCTCACGTTACTCATCCTCTCCTTTACTCTCTCTTTCTGTCCTGTCTTCTGTTCCCCACTACCTCCTCACGTTACTCATCCTCTCCTTTTACTCTCTCTTTCTGTCCTGTCTTCTGTTCCCCACTACCTCCTCACGTTACTCATCCTCTCCTTTTACTCTCTTTCTGTCCTGTCTTCTGTTCCCCACTACCTCCTCACGTTACTCATCCTCTCCTTTTACTCTCTCTTTCTGTCCTGTCTTCTGTTCCCCACTACCTCCTCACGTTACTCATCCTCTCCTTTTACTCTCTCTTTCTGTCCTCTCTTCTGTTCCCCACTACCTCCTCACGTTACTCATCCTCTCCTTTTTACTCTCTCTTTCTGTCCTGTCTTCTGTTCCCCACTACCTCCTCACGTTACTCATCCTCTCCTTTTACTCTCTCTTTCTGTCCTGTCTTCTGTTCCCTACTACCTCCTCACGTTACTCATCCTCTCCTTTTACTCTCTCTTTCTGTCCTGTCTTCTGTTCCCCACTACCTCCTCACGTTACTCATCCTCTCCTTTTACTCTCTCTTTCTGTCCTGTCTTCTGTTCCCTACTACCTCCTCACGTTACTCATCCTCTCCTTTTACTCTCTTTCTGTCCTGTCTTCTGTTCCCCACTACCTCCTCACGTTACTCATCCTCTCCTTTTTACTCTCTTTCTGTCCTGTCTTCTGTTCCCTACTACCTCCTCACGTTACTCATCCTCTCCTTTTTACTCTCTTTCTGTCCTGTCTTCTGTTCCCTACTACCTCCTCACGTTACTCATCCTCTCCTTTTACTCTCTCTTTCTGTCCTGTCTTCTGTTCCCCACTACCTCCTCACGTTACTCATCCTCTCCTTTTACTCTCTCTTTCTGTCCTGTCTTCTGTTCCCTACTACCTCCTCACGTTACTCATCCTCTCCTTTTACTCTCTCTTTCTGTCCTGTCTTCTGTTCCCCACTACCTCCTCACGTTACTCATCCTCTCCTTTTACTCTCTCTCTGTCCTGTCTTCTGTTCCCCACTACCTCCTCACGTTACTCATCCTCTCCTTTTACTCTCTCTTTCTGTCCTGTCTTCTGTTCCCTACTACCTCCTCACGTTACTCATCCTCTCCTTTTACTCTCTCTTTCTGTCCTGTCTTCTGTTCCCCACTACCTCCTCACGTTACTCATCCTCTCATTCTCTCTCCAAGTGCTTTCCATTTCTTTTGTCTTTCTCTACTGGCGGATCATGTGAGAATCCCTCTCTCGGTACCGTAGACATGTTGTAAACATGCAATGTGTTTGACGTAGGGAGTAGAGACATAGAGCCACTGGAAGGGAATGGTGAAACCTAGAAATGAACAACAACACAACAAAATGGTGTGTTTTCTACCACAAAGACAATACAACATGTTGCTGTTACTACTACAGTCTCCAGATTAAAACACTCAAACCAAATCCTGCTCAAACCGTACTGTGGAACTGCATGTGGAATTGCATGACGATGATGAGAATGAATGTGAAATAAGATGGCGTCTGTAGTGGAGCTGAGGGATGTAAACTGAACTGTGGTGGAGATGAGAACAGAACAGTGTAATTAAGTGCTAACAGTTTTGAGGAGAGACAGCCAGGTGATGTAATATTTCTGACGAGTTGAAATCCAGGTCAAGATTCTTCTGAGTGGTCTGGGCTCGTTTCCCTGTCAATAACTAGGCCACTTGCACCACTAGCATGAATAAGCTGTTTAAATGCTCTAATAATACCACTAGGATTCTGCAGATGTTGCTGTGCAAAACAGAGAGGGTTCTTTATGATGCAGTATTTAACATGAGGGGTGGGGGGGTTCTGTATCATTGCGGTATCAGACTTGGTTCTCATTATTACCAAGTGCAATACATCTTTTTCATTGAATCTTAGCTGTCTTTTATTGTCGATCTTGTTGTTTGAACCAAGAGATAACTTGAGATAAATATGAATCAATCAGTCGGGCTGTGTGATTGGCCAGTTGTAGTTTGCGATGGATGTGGGCGTTTTCTGTTACCTGTTGGTACTCCCAGCTGTCGGGGATGAAGAGGTTGTCTCTCATCGTCATGGTGAGGTCCAGCCGGGGGAGGGCGTGGCACATCCTCACCCATAGAGAAGGGGTGTAGCTGGGCACGGTCGCCATGGCAGCCATACTCTATCGCCTAACCCCCCCTCCTCCACCCTGTTGAAAGGAACTAAGAGGAGGAGAGAAGGGTTAGAAAATCAAAGGTGTGTAAGTGATAGACATATTCCACATTTCCACACCAGTGGCGGACCAATGATAAATACTATGAGTAAACAAAGCCTTATGCTGTATGTGGTGCCGGGTGATGGCTATTGCAACTGAAATGTTGTCTGTCTACCACTCCTTCTTACACACTGTGGTCGAGCCAGGGAAGAAATATAAGATGTTTCAGAACAACCCTGCTGAGGAGGGAGGGAGGGAGCGAGGGAACATCACCTCACCAACCCCCCCCCCCCCCCCCCCCCCCCCCAGTCTGTGGGAGATCCAGCCAATGGTTGAACAGTTGTCAGACATGCTCATGTTCACTGAAACTTCCCATTTCATTAATCAGTGTACTGTAGGTGGGTCAGGACAATGTGAAGTTTCTCCTAGACTCTGATCTAAGGTGATGTTTACATTGTCTTCTCCTAGACTCTGATCTAAGGTAATGTTTACATTGTCTACTCCTAGACTCTGATCTAAGGTGATGTTTACATTGTCTACTCCTAGACTCTGATCTATGGTGATGTTTACATTGTCTACTCCTAGACTCTGATCTAAGGTAATGTTTACATTGTCTACTCCTAGACTCTGATCTAAGGTGATGTTTACATTGTCTACTCCTAGACTCTGATCTATGGTGATGTTTACATTGTCTACTCCTAGACCACATCAAACTCATTCCACAGAGTTCTGAGTGTCTGCGGGTTTTCGCTCCTCCCTTGTACTTGATTGATGAATTAAGGTCATTAATTAGTAAGGAACTCCCCTCACCATGTTGTCTAGGTCTTAATTGAAAGGAAATAAGAAAGACCTTCAGAAACTAGGCTGTCCGTGGAATGAGTTTGACACCCCTGTCCTAGACTCTGATCTAAAGGTGAGGTTTACATGGTCTTCTCCTAATGCTTAAAGTAAGGAATTGTGAAAGTCAAGGTAATCTAATCCTAGATCAGATCTATGCCTAAGGGCTTGTACCTGGAGCGAGGAGGTATGCAGGGTGAAACCCTGTGGAGCAGAAACCACAGAGCAAGAGCAGACATTGCTAGTTATTTTTGCTCAGCTTCTGAGCTACATTTAAATCACGGTCGTGGTCAATTCGATTCCAATTCATTCAAGTACAGAAGTGAAATTCATCTGGCTGAACTAACTGAATAGAAATGGGACCTGCCCACACCTAGATTGGATGTGCGCGATTCCTCTCTTATCCAGGGGACATCAACTTAACCAACTACCCTGTCGTCTCTACTAACAACCTACTTCATCATGCTCCTCCACCTATGGGAGCAGAGGAAGGGAGATAGTGGGAGGTCCAGTGGCAATCTCAGCCACACCACACAACCAGCACTATATAATGGAGGCAGAGTTGGGTCAATACAAAAGGGAGATTCAACCGCCATCAGACCAGCTATCAACACAACCATCCTGGAAATTAGAAGATACTATGACAGATAGTATGTCTACAACAATGATGCACTGTAGCAGCCTTCACACAACCACCCTCCAAAGGGAAGGAGAGAGGGGGGGAAATAAGGGAGAATAGGTCAGTCTTCGTAGCCAAACTCCACCACCACACCCTGCTGAGAGACACTGCTTCCCCTCCCGTCCTAAAGCCCAGCCAAGGGGAGAAAGTAGGGTAAATACAAAGGGAAATCCAGTTATCCCAGATAGACACCGCAATCTACATTACAATCACAGAGCTATGAAGAGGGGATGAGGGGGGATGGTAAAAGGGGGCCATGACACTGATTGTGCAGATTAAGAGAATACCAGGGTTTTACAGTTGAAGACAAGAGGGTTTCAAGAGAGCCTATAAAATGAGACCAGCACAGACTAGACCATTGACAGGAGTTGTACTGAGGAGTAGAGACAGGGAGTTGTACAGTAGAGCAGTACATACAGTGAGACACAGACGAACGTTGAGTAAAGACACAATAGTGTACTTGATAGCATCTAACAGGGAGGGATTCTTAGATTTGGATTCTGCACCAGGCTCCTATCTTGGTTTTGCTGTCTTTGAATGTTTAGAACATTCAGCACTGTATCACATGAATTCTCAGCCTTTTTAATGATCCATCTGTATGAGCACACAACACTACATTTGAATAGAAGCACTACACAATACTAAATATGATCAAGAATCGCATATGACCATATCTGATCTATTTTAGAAATATCAATCCAGTCTTTTTACTGTAGCAGCCGTTTCAAATCAATGACGTCTCAATGGACATAATAAGTCCAGGTGTTGGGGTCATTGTTTGAGATGTGTGTGTGTGTGTGGTGTGCGTGGATTTGGGGCATCCCTGTCCCAGAGAGGGTTAAACAGACAACCCAGACAGTCAATCCCAAGCTCATTAGAATAAGCCTGTTCACCTTAATGGCTCCAAACCCCCAACTGTCACTAACAAAATCAATGCCAACACTCTGTCTCACTTATGAACAGTGGGAGCAGAATGGTTTCACACACTGCCGTCCATCCCCTCACACTGAGGCTGTCAACAGATTGGTGTTATTGTTGTAGTCTCACATTGTTATGACCAGACTCAGATGGTATATCAACAAACAGGATTTTTTATGTTATAGCCTTGAATTATTCGGCTGTGAGGGTGGTAGAGGATGTTGTCACATTAGGTGAATTATAGGAATGTTGTTGTGTGGTTAGACTATAGCTTGAATTGAAATTCAATTCATGTTACTTGGAAAAGTCTACATTAACAATTTTTGGCAATTGTCTGTCTGTCTGTCTGTCTGTCTGTCTGTCTGTCTACAAGCAGAAGTAGTGTCAACAATGGGAACTAGTGCTAACATGAACCCAGAAAGGGGTTGAGGGGGCACCAGGGAGGGAGCAGCCTGAGCTGATCAGTGGTCCAGCAGTAGTTGTCAGAGGGAGGCAGGGAGGCAGGCTCAAGTTGACGTGATGCTTCCTGCCAGCTTGTTATCATGCTGGTTACCATTGCATAACTGAAGGAAAATAACAGGGAGTTTGCACTCACGTGATAGGGGGAGCAAGGAGAGAAGGGGAGAGGAGAGGGAGACGGAAGAAGGAAACCCAAACTACAGCCTTCTGTGCTGTGCACTAGCTGCTTCAAAACCAACAAGAGACTCTCAGGAACAACAAAGCCGAGGAGAAATGGATAGAATACAGTAGAATAGACGTCAACTATCTGTCACTGCACTGAACCAAGCTGACCGACTCAGCCCTGGGAATGGCTCTGTTATGAAACAGTCACTCAGCTATTTGTATTGAGGGAGACTCCAGAATATGTTTCTCCACGAGGCCATTTCGTAAGGCGGTTAATGAGGACGACTGAAGATTTGCAGCTGGGAAGAAAATCCTCTTTGGACAGTAAAGCCACCTTCTCCTTTATCATGTATTGCACCACATATTCTCATTACTACACATCACAAACAACAGCTTTCCTCTGGGCCACTGGGTATGAATAATGACATGCAAAAGAAATCATCATGCCACACGTTAAGGCCCAATGGTCCCCCTAACGACCACTTAAGGACACTCTTAATGATTGCAGTTTGAGACAGTTATATGGCCCTGTGATACACACCACAGCCCAGTTATCATCAGTCAGTGGGGACATGAATGGCCATTCAGTGTGACGACTGTAATGTATCTACACTACCGTTTAAAAGTTTGGGGTCACTTAGAAATGTCCTTGTTTTTGAAAGAAAAGCAATTTTTTGGTCCATTAAAATAACATCAAATTGATCAGAAATACAGTGTAGACATTGTTAATGTTGAAAATGACTATTGTAGCTGGAAACGGCATATTTTTTATGGAATATCTGCATAGATGTACAGAGGTCCATTATCAGCAACCATCACTCCTTGGTTCAAATGGCACGTTGTGTTATCTAATCCAAGTTTATCATTTTAAAAAGCTAATTGATCATTAGAAAACCCTTTTGTAATTATGTTAGCACAGCTGATAACTGTTGTGCTGATTAGACAAGCAATAAAACTGGCCTTCTTTAGACTAGTTGAGTATCTGGAGCATCAGCATTTGTGGGTTCGATTACATGCTCATAATGGCCAGAAACAAATAACTTTCTTCTGAAACTCGTCAGTCTATTCTTGTTCTGAGAAATGAAGGCTATTCCATGCGAGAAATTGCCAAGAAACTGAAGATCTCGTACAATGCTGAGTACTACTCCCTTCACAGAACAGCGCAAACTAGCTTTAACCAGAATAGAAAGGGTAGTGGGAGGCCCCGGTGCACAACTGAGCAAGAGGACAAGTACATTAGAGTGTCTAGTTTGAGAAACAGACGCCTCACAAGTCCTCAACTGGCAGCTTCATTAAATAGTACCCGCAAAACACCAGTCTCAACATCAACAGTGAAGAGGCGACTCCGGGATGCTGGCCTTCTAGGCAGAGTTGGAAAGAAAAAGCCATATCTCAGAATGGCCAATAAAAGATTAAGATGGGCAAAAGAACACAGAACCTGGACAGAGGAACTCTGCCTAGAAGGCCAGCATCCCGGAGTCGCCTCTTCACTGTTGACGTCGAGACTGGTGTTTTGCGGGTACTATTTAATGACAATAGTCATTTAAGGGTTAAGGTAACAAAGAAAAAATAAATCCATTCAAAATCCTATTTTCCCTGACCTTAACCCTAACCCTTATCCTAATTGTAACCCTAACCCCTAAGCCTAAAATAGCCTTTTACTTGTGGGGATGAGCAAAATGTACACACTTGTCCAAATTTTGGATACAAGGATAGTTAAACCAAACCATACACACACATTTCCCCAAATCAATGAAAGATTGAGTGCATTCAGCTGCAGGCTACTCACTGCTTGTAGAATCAATAAATCCAACATGGAGCTTTGGAGTGAACAAGAGTATAACATACAATCTCATTTAGAAGCTTGCACAAAGTCGAATGTAGCATTTGAGAGAGGTTTACTGAAGATGAAGCTAAGCAAACTATTCAGTGACATACAATGTGATATTTTATTAATATAAATAAAATATCTCTTATCAACTATGATAAAGTAGAGATTTACAAAACAATCCAAAACAGAGTGAATCAAACTAACATGGTTCAACCTCAATGTTTTATAAATCATTTCCTAATTGCAACATCAGCCAATGCATAGACATTGCGTAAAAATCCAAACATTTGATGTAAAACCCAGGCTTCTCTCCACTTTCCATCATTGAACATAAACTGCAGTGGTCTAACATTGCATGAAAAATCTATTTCACTTGACTGTCCATTAATCTTGTAGAATACACAGACAATTCACCCATGGTGAATGAGTGATCCGTTTCTTACCTTTGACTGTAGCGTTGGGAGGGTGTTCTGCTATCTCTTGCTCTTCTCTGGTGTTCCGTCAAATATCTACACTCACTGAGGTATACCGTTGCCAACCATCAGCGCTGGATCCTCTTGGGAAAACAACTCATCCTGAAATATATTGGTTTAGGGACATGAACCCCAAAAATATGTAAAATGTAAATAAATAACAGGGTCTGTTTTTGTTTTTGAAATATTAAACCGCCTGTGATTGTATGGTTGTCTGGTAACAGTGGAGAGGTGCTTGTGTTGATGGATAAGAGAGGAGCCCTCAGCGCAAGAGAGAGAGGAGAGAGAGAGAGAGAGAGAGAGAGAGAGAGAGAGGGAGGAGAGAGAGGGATTAGGATTGAGAAGACACCCCAGAGGGACCCTTATCGTCATGTCGGAACCCCATGCAGGCAGCAGATCGCTCAGCCAGGCGACTTCACAACAAGGCAACGACACGATTGTGCCCAGCGATAATGAATCTGTTAACAGGGATTAGGGCTGCGTCCACTCTCAGCTCACACAAATGATGATGCTGCTGGGCGATACAGACACAGCTCTAACTGAAACCCCCATCAACACTCAGTCACACACACACAACATACCAATCTCTACACTCTCAGATTAGGAGGCAAAAAGATGACCAACAAATCATCACAAAAAAAATCTACGATTGTCTAAATGCAAAAATACAAAACGAGAAAAAGGTCAAATTATTCAAGTTTGAGTCACATTTCAGATTTCTGCACAAAAAATCCACAAAATATTTGTTGAAGAAATCTCCTGTGTGGTTAGGCAGGGCAGTGTTTGGCTGTGTTGTGCAGAGAGGAAGAGAGAGGGAGAGGTAGAGATCAACATATATTTAGGCAGAAGCAAATAAGCACACCACTTAGATGGATACTGAGAGCAAGAGAGAAGGGGAGGGAGGGAGGGCTGGATGGAGGGTGCAACAAAGATATTGTGAATAGGAAAAAAGATGGGTTGTCAACTGGGCAGTGAGTGAGCGTGAGAGAAAGAGGGAGGGATGGAGGGAGGGTGAGCGATGAATAGAGGGAGAGGAGAGTTGCAAAACCAGTTTCGAGTGGAGACTGCAAAATAGTATCAACACCATGATTCAACAACAATCAGAAAAAGCAGAGAATGAGAGATGCTCTTCCATGACTGTGGGTGATTTGACTGAAAAAGAGGGGGATTACAAATAAACAATAAAAACAAAGTGAGAGCGGGTGGAATGAGAGACCAGGGTGTTTGTGTGCCATTGGAGGATGGGGGAGAACGAGAGAGCGAGAGGGAGGGGTGGCGTTCGTTTTTCTGTGTCACTGAAAGGGAGTGGGGGAAGGGAGTCAGAGAGATAATGCGAGCAAGGGAGCGTACGGGAGTGAGAGAGAGAGAACACACTAGTGTGCGTGTATCTAGGAGGAAAAGGGGGGAGAGAGAGAAAATTATATTACGTATGCAAGAGTTACTCAGAGTTAACCGTGCCTCCATTCAGTCCCAGCACTATACTGTAGCAGCCATCCTCTCTCCTCTATTTCCTCTCTCAAGCCCTTCATCTTATCCTCCCTCTTTCTCCTTTATCATACATCCCTCTTCACTCTCCATCCCTCTCTCCATCTATTTCTCCTCTACATCCCTCTCTCTCCTTTTTCATCCCTCCTGCTCCTCTCTCCATCCCTCCCTCTCCCCCATCCCTCTCTCTCCTTTGTCCATCCAGCTCTCTATCCCTCTATCCTCCCTCCATCCCTCTGCTGTTACACAGAAATATCACCACTCAGACATTCACAAAAATTACAAGTTCAATATTTAATGTCCTTGGCAATCCAAATGTCATAATTCTTTGTAAAAGCAGACATTTTACATGATCAACATAGCAGCAATCAGTGGGTTTCTGTTGGATTATATTAAAATATTAATATTAAATTCATCTTATTGCAATTATAAAATCATGTCTGTAGACGCAAAGTAAGAATTGATTGGTTGAGATGCAGTTACCCTGATGGAAGTAAAAGACACAACAATGAAACTTAAGAACAGTGCTATTCCTATGCTTCCCATTCTTAAGTTTCATTGTTGTGTGTTTTACTTCCGGTTTTGTACACCAGCTTCAAAAAGCTGAAAATACAATATTTTGGTTATTGAAAATATATTTTACAGCGGTTTAGATAGTACAATGATTCTCTACACAAAACCAGCAATGATTGCTTGTTTGGTCACAAACTGAAATTAGGCATTCTATTTGAATTTCAGCAACCAGGAAATGGCGGAGCGATTTCTGCATATCGCACCTTTCAATATAAAACTATGGAGACTGTGAGGTGTGGAAATGTGGGTTCTGTGCTTTGTAAAATAGCACGTCCATACCTAACCAAACACAAACACAGACCAATCACAGTGTCTCATAAAACCCATCCCCAGTCATCCCCATGCTACACAGGTGTAGCCTATTTATAGGCAGTCACCCACCTTCAGCTCCCCCACCCCCTCAAACACCCTCGCCCCCTCCCGGTCCTTCACCTTGGGTGAGATAGTAGCGTGGGTTGAAGGAGTCCCTGTGCAGCCAGCCCTGCTCTCTGAAGGCCTCCTGTAGGCCAGCATTTAGCTGCTGGAGGTGGGGCTGAGGCTGAGGGCTCAGGTAGAGAATCTTCCCACCAAAGTGCTTCAGTTTCAGGGGGAAGGAGACGGCCACAGGGGGGTTGCGGTCCAGGTAGGCAAAGCGTTGGAGCATCTCCCCAGCGGCAGTGACCTTGGCTGGGCCGGGGAGGACCAGGAGACAGAGGGTGACGTGGAGGGAGGCAATCAATGAGGGGCAGATGAGGGGAGGAGGAAAGTGAGCTCCTCCTGAAGGTGATGGAAGGAGGAGAGGATGGAGGGAGTGTTGGCCCGGAAGGTGATGAAGTGGGTGGGCTTACGTTTGGAAGGATGGCCTCCACCCCTCTGTTCTCTGCTCCACAGGCACAGACGGACACTGGGCTAGGTCTGGGCCTTTCTCTCCATCCCAGTAATCTTTCCATTCTTCCTCCTTCTCATCTTCCTCCCCCTGCTCTCGCTTTCTCTCTGGGATACTATGATGACTAAAACGGAATCCTTCCCAACGTCCTCTTCCAAGGGTTCTGATTATTTTCCTGCTTCCTGTTGGTTCAGTGGAGTACTTCCTGTGCCTGGTCTGGTCGACTCAGGCATCCGAATAATTGTCTTGCTCTGATTTCTTTCCTCCAAGTGTCCGTGTTTTATCAGGGACTCTTCACCCTCCTCTGTAGTGATGACGCCATCTTGTTCTTCTCTTGATTCACGGTGGTCGTTTTTGGGGTCTTGTTGTTCAACATCTTGTGTCCCTGTCCCTGCCAACAAGCAGATTTTGAAGGTTAACCAAACATTATGACAAAAACATGTTATAGACTAGCAAAGTGAAGTAGAACAATATGTTAATCCAGGTTCTGGAGCTGTGGAACTCCCTACCTACCTTCCTCCCTTCCTTCCCTCCCTCTCTCCCTTCCTCTCTCTACCTACCTTCCTCGCCCTCTCTACCTACCTTCCTTGCCCTCTCTACCTATCTTCCTTGCCCTCTCTACCTACCTTCCTTGCCCTCTCTACCTACCTTCCTTGCCCTCTCTACCTACCTTCCTTGCCCTCTCTACCTACCTTCCTCGCCCTCTCTACCTACCTTCCTCGCCCTCTCTACCTCCCTCTCCCTACCTTCCTCACCCTCCCTCCCTCTCCCTACCTTCCTCACCCTCCCTCTCCCTACCTTCCTCACCCTCCCTCCCTCCCCTCCTCCCTCGCCTTTTCTCCTTCCTTCCTTCCTTCCCTCCCTCCCTCCCTCGCCCTCGCTCCCTACCTCCCTCCCTTTCTCCCCTCCCTCTCTCCCACCCTCCCTCGACCTCTCTCCCTACCTTCCTCCCTCTCGCCCTCTCTCCCACCTTCCTCCCTCACCCTCTCGCCTTCTTTTCCCTCACCCTCTCTCCCTACATTCCACCCTCCCTCGCCCTTGCTTCCTCCTCGCTCTCTCTTACCCTGCTCTTGCTCCTCCTCCTGCCCAAAGGGGGCCACCAGACACTGTCCAGTGGATCCAAACACCCTGTCAGTCCTGTTGTTGCGGTCCCAGACTCTACACCCTCTATGGGTGAAGTACTGAATCCTGTGTCTGGGCAGGGCTAGCTCAGAGGAGTAGTCACAATCGCAGGGGTCGATGTCCCAGTTGAACTCAGAGAAGGGCCGCTCCAGCACCCCAAGCGGTCCACGTACCCCACCACAAAGTCCGCTGGCTCCACCGACGGGTCCCACAGGATCCGAGAGATGACATCATCGGCTGTACGCATGCGGGGCTTCTTGGTTGATCCTGAGGGGAGAACAAAATAGCATATTGTTCTGTATGTTATTGCAGTCCCTGAAATAAATATTAAAGAGCTGAAAAGATAATATAGAATTTGTATTTATTTATCATTCTAACAGTTTAAGGATCTACAGCTCTCAAAATATGTTCTCTGTTTTTGTTCTTTCTAATTCCAGGCCAAGCAGCAGAACTGTCAGCCATGCAGGCCAGGGACAGCCAGTGAGAATGAGAACTCAGGTACAGTACATTTTAGACATTTTAGTCATTTAGCAGACGCTCTTATCCAGAGCGACTTACAGTAGTGAATGCATACATTTCATACAATTTCATACATATCATACATTTATTTATTTTTATTTTTTTATTTTTTCTGTGCTGGCCCCCCGTGGGAATCGAACCCACAACCCTGGTGTTGCAAACACCATGCTCTACCAACTGAGCTACAGGGAAGGCAGTATTGAAAGGGCTTAATGATGACAGATCTTTGAAGAGTTCATATTTGCTCTGAAGTGTCTCTCTAGCCCAGGAGGCCAGACTGAGTGCCAGTGAGAGAGGTGGAGGAGCTGAAGAAAGAGAATGGAGGTTAGAAAACACACAAAATGTAGTCACTGCGCTACATTTACATTTTCTTTGCAGGTGTAGGATTACTGTGTATACTATATCATATAATGTGAAATAACATACAATGTGAAATAACATACATGAAATTGTATTCACAGACAGGCCAGAAGTGGCATTCTACGTTGCTTTGACTTACTCTGGGAGGATAGGACCCTTCAATGCTGACCTCCCACTGGTCTACAGTAAAGTCTTCCCCAACAAATCAGAAAGGCCTACAACTCACTTACAGGCTACAACTACCTACCTACCTACCTACCTGTATGGACATGAGAGTACATTCTGGGCCAGCTAACGTTACTGAGTGCTGATGGAAATTGTTGATCTCTTCCTGTTTCTGCTCTGGTGCAGATATAAGTGATAAAAGTAGACTAAATCAGATTCACTTTAATGAGCCTGTCGTTGTGCAACTTCTGATTAGGACAAGCAGGACTCATTATGTCAGGGGTGTCAAACTCATTCCATGGAGGACCTAGTGTCTGCTGGTTTTTGGTTTTTCCTTTCAATTAATACCTAGACAACAGGGTTGTTAATTCATCAACAAAGGAGAGAGAAAGACAATAGAGAGATAATAGAAAAGTAATAACAGGTAATAATACAAGCAGATCTCAGAGAGATCATACTGTCTGATGAATACACTGTTAGATTCTGGGTTAAACTTGGAACATTGTTATACTCAGAAGTATAGTATCTGAGGAGTGATAGAGACTGGTTTTTACATCAGAAGTTAATGGTTATCTGTAGGAGTCAGATGGCTTTGGAATGTGTTGGGTGGACAGGAGGAAGTCACAGGGTTGCTATAGGGGATACGGGTGGAGATCTTTGGATTAGGCATCAAGGGGGCTGAGGTCAGGTCAGATCCCCTTGAGGGAGAAACAATGGTTTATTACCCTATCAATTCGTCTTCCTGTCGAACCATAAAAGATGTAAGGATTGGAGAGGAGGAGGAGTGCCTAAATTGGAGTATATATATTTGTGTTGGTGGAATCATGTTTGTCTAATGCAGCTGTATTGATCCTCTGGGAAGAAATAAACTTGGTTAAGCTTTCATGGTGTCCGTGGAGTTATTTACTCTGAGAATTATAACTTAACAACACAAATCAAATCAAATCTTATTGGTCACATACACATGGTTAGCAGATGTTATTGCGAGTGTAGCTTAAGATACAATCAGTGTGGAATTTCTGTGGAACATATCGTTACTCAGGCAATCCCAGACTTCCTTTAGAGAAGATGAGGATGGGGTGAACACCAGTGGAGGCTGGTGGGAGGAGCTATAGGAGGATGGTCACATTGAAAAGGCTGGAACGGTATCAAGCACATCGCACATATGAAAACCACGTTTGACTCCGTTCCATGTATTCCATTCAAGCGATTACAATGAGCCCATCCTCATATAGTTCCTCCCACCAGCCTCGACTGGTGAACACCCAACTTCCTAGGTACCTCGATATTAAAAACGGTCCTTCATAATTTGACCATACCTAGATAAACTTCAGTGTTGTGTAATTATCAAAATATGAACACTCTCTTTCACCGTCATTTCTGCTCTGCCTCTAAAGAAGCGTATATGCCCTAGTTAGGCCTACATCTCATATGTGTACACGTACCAGCAGTGCACACAGAATCCAACTGAATGACAAAACATTACCTGCCGTCACCTGAGGTCCATCTTGGCTGGGACTGTCTGGGACCTCTGTCTTTGGCCCCTCTGTAGCTCTATGCTCCTGTGCTCTCCTGTCCTCCAGGTTCTCAGCAGTCCAAAGGCACACCTGTCTCCTCTGACGCCATAGTCAATCAACCTGTGGGTGTAAAAGATTATTATACAAAAGTGTTAACTCTGTTTTTTTTTACCTTTATTTAACCAGGTAGGCTAGTTGAGAACAAGTTCTCATTTGCAACCTGGCCAAGATAAAGCATAGCAATTTGACACATACAACAACACAGAGTTACACATGGAATAAACAAAACATACAGTCAATAATACAGTAGAACAAAAGAAAACAAAAAGTCTATATACAGTGAGTTAAGGCAATAAATAGGCCATGGTGGCGAAGTAATTACAATATAGCAATTAAACACTGGAATGGTAGATGTGCAGAAGATGAATGTGCAAGTAGAGATACTGGGGTGCAAAGGAGCAAGATAAATAAATAAATACAGTATGGGGATGAGGTAGGTAGATAGATAGATAGATGGGCTGTTTACAGATGGGCTATGTACAGGTGCGGGGATCTGTTAGCTGCTCTGACAGCTGGTGCTTAAAGCTAGTGAGGGAGATATCTCTGAAACTGGAGACTCATGTTTGCAGTTCGTTCCAGTCATTGGCAGCAGAGAACTGGAAGGAAAGACGACCAAAGCAGGAATTGGCTTTGGGGGTGACCAGTGAGATATACCTGCTGTAGCGCATGCTACGAGTGGGAGCTGCTATGGTGACCAGTGAGCTGAGATAAGGCGGGGCTTTACCTAGCAGAGACTTGTAGATAACCTATTTCTCACCAACTTAGCAAAAAGCACAACCAGTTAATAAATCAATCAATTAAGCAATAATTGATTTTGTAAATATAGTAGCTATATATTTAGAAGTAAGTTGTGCTAAAGTAGCTACCTAAGCTAAGGAAAACTGAGAGAAGTAGCGTTCCCTAATGAGGATGTAGCTACAACACACCCAAGAGTTAAGATAACAAGTTATACAATGCAACCAAAATGTTAAACATTAATAAAACGATAATGTAGTACTGTATAATATATGCATTATGACACATTATTGTTGTTAGTTACCTGAATGTACACCCTCTAACTTGTAAACAGATATGTCACAGATTCTGTCTGAAGCTACCGTAAATGTGCACTTTGACCTTTGGTATGTTTGTACTGAGGGGGCTTGTGGGAAATGTAGGTCTATGTACCTCAGTGATGAGAACTGGCTTTCTTCTCTTCGTTTAAATAATCATTCAAATCCTCAAAACAATTGATACTATAATATTTTCTATACTAGGCCGTTTATAAATTGATAATAGTTTGTTATAATTTCTTACCGAAGAGAGTATACCAAAACTGTGCGTCACCTGTGCGGTCCTCCTGGATCCAAAGCGCGTGACTCCCCTCATCACATGACGACTACCACTAACCTAGAGAGCGAGCGTACCAGAGCAGTGAAAAAGTATAAACAAAGGCTAATACAGCAACAAGACTACTTTTGTGAATAAACTAGAAATTAGAACTTGCGTGTGCATTGGCGACTTATTTCCCATGCTTTTAAGAAAAATGATCATGATCTATTTTCGAGACATTTGTTCGTGCTGTGCTAGGGGTTAGCTTGTCAGTAATGTCATTTTGTGATGTTTTGATGCAATCTGATCGCCTGTAATTTGTTGCAGTGATTGTTCACGCTGCTTTAATCAAGGTAAGTGTGCTTGACTTATAGGTTTCCATTTAGAAAGGTTGTAGGAAACTTTCCCCGGCAATTCAATTTGAGTACACAGAAAGGTAATACATCATCGATGTTTACACTGAATCCAAAGACAAAGCATTGACAATAACACACCTCTGATCACCAGTCATCTCCACCAGGCCAGGTGCTGGCCGTTCTCTCCCAGGCCAGGTGCTGGCCGTTCTGCCGCTATAGGCCAGGCAAAACAAATTGTCGACCTCCTATACCCCCGCCAAACTAGAATGGTCCCAGTAAACAAAATTACGTTAAAAAGCCATCTAACATATTTATTTTCCAGACGTTGAAGTTAGGTTTATTTTAAGTTAGGAATGAAAAGTGAAGTACATCGGTGGAGTACATCAGAGTGAAGTAGGGTACAATACAGTATACTGTACTGTGCTATTGTACTGTACTGAACTATACGTTCCTATACTGTGCTCTGCTGTATTGTACTGTACTCTAATTTTCTTTACTGACCAAACTTGTGAAACATAGATGTCTATGATTGGTACAGATTTGGTCTGGTAAAATGTTTGGGTCCGGACCGGATCTAATCTGAACCAATTATAGACGTCTATGTTTGGGCCAAATATAGGCTGGTCAGGACCATATGTCCGTGGAGGTTGAAATCAAGCCTGGACCGGACCAAATAGTTCAGATTTGTTTTGGTCCGTGGCTGTTGAAATCAAGGCTGGTCCTAAAAAAAATTGTAAAAAAAGATGCGGGTCCGAACAGCACCCAAAGAAGACGTTCAAAAGACATTGGCCCGTGCTTACTGAGGTGTAGCCTACAGTTTAGGCCCCCCTTAAATTTTTAGAATGCCCATCCATGTGGTAGGCCTACCTTTTGTAAAACAGGCAATTGCATTGGCTTTATTAATCCTGATTCCTGTGACTAATCATTTTGGCACCTTAAGCTCTGAATATCAACTACCCAACTTTATCAGAAGTTGTCCTGAGCCTATATGTAATGAGAATCAATGTGTTTACACAGCGGGAAATGCAGAAGTATTTTATTTTTCGCTATGATCATCTCATCAAAAATGTATGGATACAAACATGAAGCCACTGATTATCATGACAATTTAGCCCACTGGGTGTAACTCCTAGACAGTAAGTAGGCTTGGGTAGTATCCAGATTGTCACAACTTCGTATGGTCCCGTGTGGCTCAGTTGGTAGAGCATGGTACTTGCAACGCCAGGGTTGTGGGTTTGATTCCCGCGGGGGACCAGTATGAACAAATATGAAAATATATGCACTCACTACTGCAAGTTGCTCTAGATTTATTTTATTATTTAACTAGGCAAGTCAGTTAAGAACAAATTCTTATTTACAATGACGGCCTACCCCAGCCAAACTTGGATGACGCTGGGCCAATTGTGCACCGCCCTATGGGACTCCCAATCACAGCCTGTTGTGATACAGCCTGGAATCGAACCAAGGTCCGTAGTGACGCCTCTAGCACTGAGATGCAGTGCCTTAGACCGCTGTGCCACTTGGGAGCGTCTGCAAAATAACAAAGAAAAATGTTTTTTTAAATACCAACCTTGTGCCATTCCAGGAAATTCGGTAATAGCGGCATTGAACATGGGGTGCTTTTTTCAAACCCCACTAATACACTGAAACCCGAAGGTTAGCGTGTTGTTGGTACTTGGTCAGTTTAGCTTTGAAAATGCCGCCCTCGTCAATCTGCCACTGTAGGCGGCCTAATCCTGCCTAATGGGTGGATTAGCATTCATCTCTCCCCCTTCAGATGAATGCTCTGGTAGCTCTCTGTCATTTCTGTGAGCTCCATGGCCCCCGGACCCTGTTCTGCACCGAGGCTCTGCACCCCCCGTCCCCCACACCCTCCCAGGCTGGCGCCCCCATACCCGGGGACAGGGAGTCGGACAGAGAGGGAGAGGGACTCACCATGAGGGCAAACAGCTCAGCTACACAGAGAGGAGACATGTGCGAGGTGAGGGAGATGTGTGTGAGATGAGTGAAGGGCTGAACGGACAGAATAGAAATTACATTGACTAATTTGTTTTGTTTAATAACTATTCTTTCTGGCCATCTCGTTTTCTCTCCCTCTTCCCCTCTCACTCTCTCTTACTCACTCACTCCCTGTCTTTCTCCATCTCTTTGTCAGGGCTGCCGGTCTCTCCCAGCGTCTCACCCTGGCTTCGTCAGTGTGGACAGTGAGACAGGCATCCGGTTCCTCAGCCACCAACACCCCAGGCAACCCCAGCTCTTCAGTGTGGTCCGCCAGGCCTGCGTACGCAGCCTCAGCTGTGAGGTAACCACCTGTGTGTTCGTGTGTGTATGTGTGAGCGTGCGTGTTGCCATTTTTCTTGCATTAAGACTCATGACTGTTTGTCAATACACAAGCCTTTAGTTAAGGGTGGCAGGTAACCTAGCGGTTAGAGCATTAGGACAGTAACAAAAAGGTTGCTGGTTCTAATACCCAAGCCGACAAGGTAAAGAATCTGTCAATGTGCCCTTGAGCAAGGCATTTAACCCTAATTTTCTCCAGGGGTGCTGTACTATGGCTGTACTATGGTTGACCCTATAAATAAGACATTTCACTGCAGCTATCCGGTGTATGTGACAATATATAACAGGGGTCTCCAAACTTTTCTAGCGTGAGATCTACTTAAAAAAGAAAAAAAAAATTCTCAAGCTTTCAAATAGGCACATTCTTCTTCTCTCCCCTGCAACTCTTCCGTGTCCTTACTGTACAATAGAAAGTAGTGCACTATGTTTTCTGTCAATATACCTGGTAAAATAATGGTTAAACAACTCTAAGGGGGGCCCTATAAAATATTTTATATATAGTTGAAGTCGGAGTCATTAAAACTAGTTTTTCAACCACTCCACAAATTTCTTGTTAACCTGTTGGGGCTAGGGGGCAGTATTGAGAATTTTGGAAAAAATATGTGCCCATTTTTAACTGCCTCCTACACCAACTCAGAAGCTAGAATATGCATATTATTGTTCAGGTTTGGATAGAAAACACCCTAAAGTTTCTAAAACTGTTTGAATGGTGTCTGTGAGTATAACAGAACTCCTATGGCAGGCAAAAACCTGACAAGGTTTCATGCAGGAAGTGGCCTGTCTGACAAGGAGTCGTTCTTCTTGCCTTTGTTTATTGAAGAGTAAGGATCTTAGCTGTAACGTGACAATTCCTAGGGCTCCAATAGGCTCTCAGAACCCGGGAAAAACCTGAACGATGACGAGGCAGCCTCAGGCTGAAACACATTATCGCCTCTTCCAAGTGTCCCATTACGTGACAATAGAACTAGGCGCGTGCGCGATTCGCCCCCGTGGAGTATTTTCATTCGGCTGTTTAGCTTATTGCAGATTCCCGGTCGGAATATTATCGCTTTTCTACGAGATAAATTGCATAAAAATTGATTTTAAACAGCGGTTGACATGCTTCGAAGTACGGTAATGGAATATTTAGAATTTTTTTGTCACGTTCTGCGCCATGCGCACGACCGTGATTTACAATTCTGATAGTGTCTAGAACGCAAGAACAAAACGTCGCTGATGGAACATAACGATGGATTATTTGGGACCAAACCTACATTTGTTATTGAAGTAGAAGTCCTGGGAGTGCATTCTGACGAAGAACAGGAAAGGTAAAACCATTTTTCTTATAGGAAATATGATTTTGGTGAAGGCTAATCTTGCCGGGTGTCTAAATAGCTAGCCCGTGATGGCTGGGCTATGTACTTAGAATATTGCAAAATGTGCTTCATCCGAAAAGCTATTTTAAAATTGGACATATCGAGTGCATAGAGGAGTAATGTATCTATAATTCTTAAAATAATTGTTATGCTTTTTGTGAACGTTTATCGTGAGTAATTTAGCAAACTGTTAGTAAATTCCCCGGAGGTTTGCGGGGGGTATGCTTTTTCTGAACGTCACATGCTAATGTAAAAAGCTGGTTTTTGATATAAATATGAACTTGATTGAACAGACATGCATGTATTGTATAACATAATGTCCTAGGTGTGTCATCTGATGAAGATCATAAAAGGTTAGTGCTGCATTTAGCTGTGGTTTGGGTTTTTGTGACATTATATGCTAGCTTGAAAAATGGGTGTCTGATTATTTCTGGCTGGGCACTCTCCTGACATAATCTAATGTTTTGCTTTCGTTGTAAAGCCTTTTTGAAATCGGACAGTGTGGTTAGATTAACGAGAGTCTTGTCTTTAAATAGCTGTAAAATAGTCATATGTTTGAGAAATTGAAGTAATAGTATTTCAAACGTTTCAAAAATCGCGCCACTGGATTCAAGTGGCTGTTACGTAGGTGGGACGAATACGTCCCACCTGCGCCAGAGAGGTTAACAAACTATAGTTTTGGCAAGTCAGTTAGGACATTTACTTTGTGCATGACACAAGTAATTTTTCCAACAATTGTTTACAGATTATTTCACTTATAATTCACTGTATCACAATTCCAGTGGGTCAGAAGTTTACATGCACTAAGTTGACTGTGCCTTTAAACAGCTTGGAAAATTCCAGAAAATGATGTCATGGCTTTAGAAGCTTCTGATAGGCTAATTGACATCATTTGAGTCAATTGGAGGTGTACCTGTGGATGTATTTCAAGACCTACCTTCAAACTCAGTGCCTTTTTGCTTGACATCATGGGACAATCAAAAGAAATCAGCCAAGACCTCAGAAATAAAATTGTAGACCACCACAAGTCTGGTTCATCCTTGGGAGCAATTTCCAAACACCTGACAGTACCACGTTCATCTGTACAAACAATAGTGCGCAAGTATAAACACCATGAGACAATGCAGTAGTCATACCGCTCAGGAAGGAGATGCGTTCTGTCTCCTAGAGATTAACATACTTTGGTGTGAAAAGTGCAAATCAATCCCAGAACAACGGCAAAAGACCTTGTGGAGATGCTGGAGGAAACAGGTACAAAAGTATCTATATCAACAGTAAAACGAGTCCTATATCGACATAACCTAAAAGGCCGCTCAGCAAGGAAGAAGCCACAGCTCCAAAACCGCCATAAAGCCAGACTACGGTTTACAACTGAATATGGGGACAAAGATCATACTTTTTGGAGAAATGTCCTCTGGTCTGATGAAACAAAAATAGAACTGTTTGGCCATAATGACCATCATTATGTTTGGAGGAAAAAGGGGGATGCTTGCAAGCCAAAGAACCCCATTCCAACCGTGAAGCACAGGGGTGGCAGCATCATGTTGTGGGGGTGCTTTGCTGCAGGGGGGTCTGGTGCAATTCACATAATAGATGGCATCATGAGGAAGGAAGCAAGGAGGCCTACAAACCTGACTCAGTTACACCAGCTCTATCAGGAGGAGGGCCAAAATTCAACAAACTTATTGTGGGAAGCTTGTGGAAGGCTACCAGAAACGTTTGACCCAAGTTAATCTATTTAAAGGCAATGCTACCAAATACTAATTGAGTGTATGTAAACTTCTGACCCACTGGGAATGTGATGAAAGAAATAAAAGCTGAAATAAATAATTCTCTGCTATTATTCTGACATTTCACATTCTTAAAATAAAGTGGTGACCCTAACTAACCTAAGACAGGGAATTTTTACTTTGTAGTAAAAATGATGTAGGACTAAATATCAGAAATTGTGAAAAACTGAGTTTAAATGTATTTGGCTAAGGTGTATGTAAACTTCCGACTTCAACTATATATTCCCAAATTATGTTCTCAGTTTGAATTTTCACTCTGAAAATTACAATTGTTCATAGATAAACAATTAAATTGGATGTACTGAGTCCATGTCAATGCTTAAATCACAGCAGAAGACAATTTTTTGGGGGGGTCTGGAAGAAAACAAAAAACGAATTATTTTGGAGTGTCGTTCCACTTTGCGCCTCTGGCCCTTTTAATCGTGCATCTAGGGTGTGAGGAATGTGCCGGTCTAGCGATGGTTCTGCGCTGCTGCTGCTCATTTCATGGCAAAGTTAGCAAATAACCAAATAATAGATACAAATGATATACTTACTCATGATATACTTCTGCCAGGTAAGCCTGGAATTGAGAAGGTTTTTGGGGAAGTGTTTCTATCAACCCACGAGATGGTTATCACATCAACTGGCTACACACGGAGTGATGAACAAATGTGTGCACCACACAGACAGACCGGTACAATATTGATGGAAATGAATTGGCAGCTATTGGGTGTGGCTTTTTAAGCCAACAGGGCATAACATTTACTTTTTAAGCCAACAGGGCATAACATTTACTTTTTAAACCAAAATAACATTTACTTTTTGGGCCACCAGCCATTGTGGCAGGAAGATAAAAAAAAAAATCTACCAGCCACTCAGAATTTTGACCAGACAAAATATCTTTTCCCCCGCTAAATTTACACCAACAAAACACTCAAAGAGAGCGCGCAACAGGACACTGTACTGTCTACACTTGGTTTGTTGTTTACATTAAAACGTTTTCATTAAATCGATTTTAATCCGAACTAAAGTTTTGTTACTAAGGATTCCACAACGCGGTTAGCCTTTACGGCTGGGACTGCAAGTTTGTGTTCCTTTTTTTGTTGTTGCAAGGGTCCCCGTCCAAGGGTCCCCGACCGATCATCGCAACATTTGAACACTACCAACAAAAGGAGCTGATCAAAAGCAGAGGAAGGGAGATTAAAGGGACCAAATTCGGTCTCAGTGACCAATTTCCAAAGGAGATAAACGAACGTCGTAAGAGACTGTATCCGGTACAAAGACAACAAAGGATCGATGGTAGGCATGCCTTTATCATTGTGGACAAACTCTTTCTTTATAGATGGACAGCTATTCTGAGACAGCTCCATAACACCATGGCTGTACTAAATTCTACAGGGACTTCAGGTTACGAAAAAAAAGAAGGTATGGGAACTGTTTAAAATATCTGAACATTATGAAGTGGATATGAACACACACGTACTCAACTACATGCTTGCTTACACATACGGACCTATACATACACACACACACCTGATCTCGCTCTCTTCTCTCACTCCCTCTTTCTCTCTTTTCTCTTCTCTTCTCTCCCTCGCTCTCTATTGTCAAACTGTTTTATAATTCAATGTGTTTATTGTTTGTTTATCTTTTTATGTATTTGTCAACAAGTTTATATATATCAAAATAGGGGCATTGGTGAATAATAACATATTGTACGGAATACATTTGTACTGTTGTGAAGCCGTCTCTAGAGTAATGCAAGGTCTCTTTCATGATCATGTGAAACGTCAATTGCTATGGAAATGCTGGGATGTGTTTTTCAATTATGTTAAAGGTAATTATGATGGAACTATGATGGTGATACGATATGGATTACAATTATGAATATTAAGGCTATACGCACTACATGTTACACACATAGACACTCAAACATGCAAATTGGCAGAGTTATTATTTATTTGGACATCACACATTATAGTCTTACTCTTATACAGACATCATACACACTCTCATTATATCATATCCAATGTCATACACGTCAACCTACTCAGATTTGTTACACACATCATTTGTCTCAATTTTCTAACATCTGTGGCATTGGCTCACAGGAAAACAGGCAAGAGAATAAAAAAAATATTGCTAGAACCTATTTCTTGAATTCTAAATATCAGACATTTGAAAGCTCTAGTTATGACCTTCATAATACCTCTGATGGCAGTAACTTTACAAGCACTAATTATGGTCAATTTAGACTGAGAATAGTATCTAGTTATGGTAAGGGGTGAAATTAGTATAGCTAGTTATAATTGTAACGGTTTAACAGATTATAAAAAAAGATCAGTCTTTACATGGTTAAAAGAAAAGGAATATAACATATACTGTTTACAGGAAACTCACTCTACATCCTTAGATTAAGTTGCATGGAAAAAGCAACGGGGTGGTGAAATAATTTTCTGTCATGGACAAAGGAACTCAAAGGGTGTGATGATATTAATTAACAAAAATTTTGATCTGAATGTGCAAAAAATCAGGAATGATTCGCAAGGAAGGTGGATCCTTTTGAAAATGAAAGTGGATGAAAAATACATTTGGCTCATTAATCTATATGGTCCAAATCAGGATGATCCACACTTATTCGAAAACATTTATACCAATTTATTGAACTTACAGGCAACAAATGATCTAATCATTATGGTAGGAGACTATAACACAGTGTTAAGTACCTCAATGGACCGTAAAGGTAATCACTCTACAAACTATCATCACCGTGCCCTTAAGGAAATCACAAATATTATGGACACATTAGAAATAGTGGATATTTGGAGACTAAAAAACCCCGACCTAGTGAGATATACATGGAGGAGACTTAATCAAGCTAGTCGTCTTGACTACTTTCTTGTCTTTTTCTCTCTTGCATCAAAGGTTACAAAAGCTTGTTAATCTTACATATAGACGTTCCGCTAGCGGAACACCACTCCAATATCCAATGATTGGGCGTGGCGCGAGATACAAACTCCTCGAAAATCCGAAAACTTCAATTTTTCAAACATATGACTATTTTACACCATTTTAAAGACAAGACTCTCCTTTATCTAACCACACTGTCCGATTTCAAAAAGGCTTTACAGCGAAAGCAAAACATTACATTATGTCAGGAGAGTACCCAGCCAGAAATAATCAGACACCCATTTTTCAAGCTAGCATATAATGTCACAAAAACCCAAACCACAGCTAAATGCAGCACTAACCTTTGATGATCTTCATCAGATGACACTCCTAGGACATTATGTTATACAATACATGCATGTTTTGTTCAATCAAGTACATATTTATCAAAAACCAGCTTTTTACATTAGCATGTGACGTTCAGAACTAGCATTCCCACCGAACACTTCCGGTGAATTTACTAAATTACTCACGATAAACGTTCACAAAAAACATAACAATTATTTTAAGAATTATAGATACAGAACTCCTTTATGCAATCGCGGTGTCCGATTTTAAAATAGCTTTTCGGTGAAAGCACATTTTGCAATATTCTGAGTAGATAGCTCGCCATCACGGGCTAGCTAATTTGACACCCACCAAGTTTGGTACTCACCAAACTCAGATTTACTATAAGAAAAATTGGATTACCTTTGCTGTTCTTCGTCAGAATGCACTCCCAGGACTTCTACTTCAATAACAAATGTTGGTTTGGTTCCAAATAATCCATAGTTATATCCAAATAGCGGCGTTTTGTTTGTGCGTTCAACACACTATCCGAAGGGTAACGAAGGGTGACGCGCGGACGCGTATCGTGACAAAAAATGTCAAAATATTCCATTACCGTACTTCGAAGCATGTCAAACGCTGTTTAAAATAAATTTTTATGCGATTTTTCTCGTAAAATAGCGATAAAATTCCGACCGGGAAACCCTGTTTTCGTTCAAAGACTCAAAGTTGAAAATGGAGTCGTCCCGTGCACGCCCGTCTCATTGTTCTCAGATCGACCACTTACCAAATGCGCTACTGTTTTTCAGCCAGACTGCCAAGTCATCATTCAATGTTCTGGCGCCTTCTGAGAGCCTATGGGAGCCTTAGAAAATGTCACATTACAGCAGAGATCCTTTGTTTTGGATAGAGATGACAAAGAAGGCCAAGAAATGGTCAGACAGGGTACTTCCTGTATAGAATCTTCTCAGGTTTTTGCCTGCCATTTGAGTTCTGTTATACTCACAGACACCATTCAAACAGTTTTAGAAACTTTGGAGTGTTTTCTATCCAAAGCTACTAATTATATGCATATTCTAGTTTCTGGGCAGGAGTACTAGCCAGATTAAATCGGGTACGTTTTTTATCCGGCTGTGAAAATACTGCCCCCTATCCATAACAAGTTAATGGAATTTTATATCTTAATGATAATAATTAGCAATCAATAAACTTTGACTAATCCCCAAGGTTTGTAAGACAATGGGTTAATAATTAGACAAAGACTCAGCATCTGCAAAAGGTACATTCGGCTTTATTCAGAGAACGTTCTGAGGTCCAAATAACAGACATTTATTTTATAGTTCCCTCCTTGCTAAAGCACATACAAACTACACAAACACTAGATATATGAAACACTCCTCGGATTTCTCACAACCCAGCGCTATCCGTGCCCCCCCCCCCCATTAGAGAAACCTTGGAAAGGTACCTCCCGGTTTTCTCCAAAGTCTCTCCAAGTTTCTAGGTCAGGTCAAACAGATGCCTACTGTTCTCTTAGGCCCACTAAAACACACACACCTTTTGTCCCGGGCCTCTACTAGACCTTATGGGACTAGCCATTCAGTACCTTAATTATTCATTATCCATGCTACATAACTACTAATTAATAATGGATTATTGATTCATTTACCTTTATTAGATAATTCTCTTATCAAAGCTTTAATAGGAGACAGAATGCAATCGGATCATTATCTAATTGGCATTCACATAACTCTTATAGATTTTCCACGTGGACGGGCATATTGGAAATTTAGTCAAAGTTTACTGGAGGACAACTTATTTTTAACCAAGACAAAATAATTTATAACTGAATTTTTCCAGTATAATATAGGTTTAGCAAATCCCCTTATTGTTTGGGATACCTTTAACCTGTTATGGATAGGGGGCAGTATTTTCACGGCCGGATAAAAAACGTACCCGATTTAATCTGTTTATTACTCCTGCCCAGAAACTAGATTTGTATAGAAAACACTCTAAAGTTTCTAAAACTGTTTGAATGGTGTCTGTGAGTATAACAGAACGTTGAATGAGGACTTTGCAGTCCATGGCTGAAAAACAGTAGCGCATTTGGATAGTGGTCGATCTGAGAACAATGAGACGGGTGCGCGCGTACACGTGAAGAGTCCATTTTACATTTTCAGTCTTTGAACGGAAACAACGACGCCCGGTCGGAATATTATCGCTATTTTACGAGAAAAATAGCATAAAAATTGATTTTAAACAGCGTTTGACATGCTTCTAAGTACGGTAATGGAATATTTGTAATTTTTTTGTCACGAAATGCGCTCGCGCGTTACCCTTCGGATAGTGGCCTGAACGCACAGACAAAACGGAGGTATTTGGATATAACTATGGATTATTTGGAACCAAAACAACATTTGTTGTTGAAGTAGAAGTCCTGGGAGTGCATTCTGACGAAGAACAGCAAAGGTAATCCAATTTTTCTAATAGTAATTCTGAGTTTAGGCTGCCCGACGTTGGCGGGTCTGAATAGCAAGCCTTGATGGCCAAGCTATGTACTCAGAATATTGCAAAATGTGCTTTCGCCGAAAAGCTATTTTAAAATCGGACATACTAATTGCATTAAGGAGTTCTGTATCTATAATTCTTAAAATTGTTATGTATTTTGTCAACGTTTATCATGAGTAATTTAGTAAATTCACCGGAAGTTTTCGGTGGGTATGCTAGTTCTGAACATCACATGCTAATGTAAAAAGCTGGTTTTTGATATAAATATGAACTTGATTGAACAAAACATGCATGTATTGTATAACATGTCCTAGGAGTGTCATCTGATGAAGATCATCAAAGGTTAGTGCTGCATTTAGCTGTGGTTTGGGTTTTTGTGACATATATGCTAGCTTTGAAAATGGCTGTGTGACTATTTTTGGCTGGGTACTCTACTGACATAATGTAATGTTTTGCTTTCGCTGTAAAGCCTTTTTGAAATCGGACAATGTGGTTAGATTAACGAGAGTCTTGTCTTTAAAATGGTATAAAATAGTTGATTATTTGAGAAAATTGAATTGTGGTATTTTAGTTAGTTTTGTATTTCGCGCCGTGCGATGCCATTGGCTGTTGGCTAGGGGTTCCGCTGGCGGAACGGGATTCCGCTAGCGGAACGTCTGTCCTCAGCAGGTTAACTACTCCTATAGAAATGGTAGTCTGTCAGGTACTCAGCAGGAAGGTCTGATTTCTCTATTATTAAAACAAGACCCAGATGGCAAATATAAAGACCCGGTCTATTTAAAAAAAAAACTGGAGGCCCTTTACCCAATGTTGTGATGCAAAAATACTAGCAAAATGCATAGCACTCAGAATTAAAAGGGGTTTTACAAGGTATTGTTCGTCCTGATCAGTTTTTTACATGGACAATACATTGGAGATAATATACGACAACTACTAGAAATAATAGAACATCATGAAACATATAAGAAGCCAGGAATGGTATTTATAGCAGATTTTGAAAAGGCATTTGATAAAGACTGAATTTTATTTATAAATGCCTGGATTTTTTTCAATTTCGGTAATTCTCTTAAAAATAATGTATAGCAACCCCAGGTGTAAAATAGTAAATAACAGCTACTTCTCAGAGAGTTTTGAATTGTCAAGAGGAGTTAAACAAGGGTGTCCGCTGTCACCATATCTATTCGTTATGGCCATCGAAATGCTAGCTATTAAATTCAGATCCAATAACAACATTAGAGGATTAGAAATCCAAGGCTTAAAAACAATAGTGTCCATGTATGCCGATGACGCAAGTTTTATTTTAAGCCCGCAAGCTAGATCCCAACAATGTCTCATTAAAGATCTAGATAACTTTTCTGGACTAAAACCTAATTATGATAAGTGTACAATATTACGTATTGGATCCTTAAAAAAATACAACTTTTACATTACCTTGCAGCTTAGCTATAAAATGGGCTGATGGGGAAGTAGACATTCTCGGTATTCATATCACAAAATATATAAATAAGCTCTCCACAATGAATTTCAATAGAAAACTTGTAAAAATAGACAAGATCCTACAACCATGGAGAGGTAAATACCTGTCTATTTATGGAAAAATTGCCCTGATTAACTCCTTAGTCATTTCTCAGTTTACTCACTTACTTATGGCGCTGCCTACTCCTGATGATTCGTTTTTCAAATCATATGAGCAAAAAATATTTTGCTTTATCTGGGACGCTAAACCAGACAAATTAAAACAAGCCTATCTATATAATGAATATGAATTGGGTGGGTTGAGATGATTCAATATAAAAGCACTAAACCTCTCTCTAAAAGCTTCACTCATTCAAAAGTTGTATTTGAACCCTAAATAGTTCTCAAGTAGATTAATAAGAAAAGCTCATCCATTGTTTAAAAATTGCCTTTTTGGCTTTGTGCAGATTGCCATGTCTCATTTTCGATTTTTTCAAAGTATCTGTCCTTTTCAAACAAGCATTGCAGAGCTGGCTACAATTTCAATTTCATCCCACCGAAAAGATAGAACAAATATTATGGCTGAACTCAAATGTGCTGGTTGATAAAATACCTGTATTTATGGGAAAGATGTTTGAAAGGGGTATTTTGTTCTTAAATGATATTGTAGAGTTATGTCCTTCATGGAGTTATCAGAATTGTACGGGAAGGTCTGCTCAATCCAACAGTACAACCAATTGATTACAGCATTGCCCCAAAAATGGAGGAGGAGGGTGGCAGCGGGAGGAGGTAGGGAACTGGTCTGTCTGCCCAATATAAAGGATCAAAACTGGCGGAGGAATAAAAATAGCATAAATAGGAAAGTATACCAGTTTCATTTGACGACCAGGATGTTGACAACTGTGCCATACAGATTGCAAAATAGTTAGGAAGAGATTTTTGATGTACCGATTCCATATTGATATATAAAACAACGCAACATTCAAGACTTCGTGCTTTTCAGCTATTATTATATATGTTACGGATACAGGTATCCTGTGTGTGTTTGTTTTCTCTCCTTCTGCCCTAGTCACAGGTGGCAGTCATCAGTCGCCAATCTGAAGACACACCTGCTCCTTTTCCCTTACCCAATCACATCCCCTTTCCATTGGTTTAAAAGAAACCCAATCAGTTGTCTCGGGAGCTATCTCTCTTTTGTATTTGCGCCTACATCTCACATTGTCCGTTATCATGTGAGTATGTTTTGCTGTGGTGTATTGCTATTTGTTTGTTGGTGGGAAAAGGGGATACCAAGCCAAGTTGCCCTTGGGCATACATTACCCGTAGGAAAACTTTGTCTAAGTACCCTAGTTAGAACTGGGTGGACCACCTACTGTATTTTATTGGTTAGTTAGCTAGCTGTTCTTGAAGCAGGCAAGACTAGCCTAGGTTTCTTTTTAAATATTTCCTTGGGTCCAGCTCAGCGCATCCCCCCCCCCCATTACCGTGTGTTTGAAAAATAAACCTAAAGTGTTTGACAGTAGGTTTAGGTTGTCTGTTTTTAGTTCTCACTGTTCCTTTTCACTGTTATGATTTGCATGAGATATGTTATGGGTCTTGTTTCCATCCCCCTGAGACTGCAGGGCCAAAGGGGTTCGTAACAATATAGAATTCTTGCCACCAACAAAATGTTGAATATTTGGGGAATAAAATCATCGAAGCTCAGCAGATTTTGTTGTGAGGATACAGAATCAATAGACCATTTATTTTGGTATTGCCCTCAGGTAGCCTGTTTCTGGTCTCAGGTTCAGGAATGGCTGAAAATGCATAGCATTGATCTAAAATTGACCCTAGAAATAGTACTGTTAGGAGATCTGGAGAGACCGGGTCAGTCAATTACTAATATACTAATACTCTTAGTAAAAGTATTTATCTTCAACACACAATCTGTAGATTCTATTCGATTGAATAGATTGAAATTGTACGTTAAACATCATAGCATAGTTGAAAGATATGTGTTGCGTAGAAACACAAAGTGGGTGGCCAGCAGAGATAGATGGGATGGGCTGAGGGTTGGTATGTGGAATTGGAGACAAGTGGGAGTGGAGTTGCTGTGTGAGAGAGAGAATGATGGATAAAGGGGGGAAAAAAGTCAAAATAAAACATAATACAAGTACATTTGAATGACACTAAGTGGCAGTGTTTTTACAACTATTTTATTTTAATTTTTTTAAATTTCACTTTTATTTAACCTGGTAAGCTAGTTGAGAACAAGTTCTCATTTACAACTGCGACCTGGCCAAGACGAAGGAAAGCAGTGCGACAGAAACAACAACACAGAGTTACATGAAATAAACAAGCGTACAGTCAATAACACAATAGAGAGAAAAAAAGAGTCTATATACAGTGTGTGCAAATGGCATGAGGAGGTATGGCAATAAATAGGCCATAGTAGCAAAGTAATTACAATTTAGAAGATTAACACTGGAGTGATAGATGATGGTGTGTAAGTAGTGATACTGGTGTGCAAAAGAGCAGCAAAGTAAATAAAAACAGTATGGGGATGAGGTAAGTAGATTGGATAGACTATTTACAGATGGACTATGTACAGCTGCAGCGATGGGTTAGCTGCTCAGATAGCTGATGTTTAAAGTTAGTGAGGGAAATGTAAGTCTCCAGCTTCACCGATTTTAGCAATTCGTTCCAATCGCTGGCAGCAGAGAACTGGCAGGAAAGGCGGCCAAAGGAGGTGTTGGCTTTGGGGATGACCAGTGAGATATACCTGCTGGAGCGCGTGCTACGGGTGGGTGTTGTTATCGTGACCAGTGAGCTGAGATAAGGCGGAGCTTTACCTAGCATAGGCTTTAACTAAGGCCGGTTTGCCTGAGGCTGATGCCGTGCAGGTGTTTGTACACATGCATATACACACACTCTCATTCAAATAAACACATACAAGAACACACACATACATGTAATAGTGCCAGACATGCACACAAACATATAAAGTAGGCATTGCTGTTATGATTTCAGTTGTCCTTGATGTCCTTTGTTTTAAATTCATTATTTTTTTCTCTTTTTTTTGCATTGTTGTTTGCTGTTTTCTTCTGTCTTTTCCTTTTTTCTCTTTAGTTCATTCTCTTGGTTGTTGGTGCATTGGGGGGTTCTTGGGGGTGGGGAATGGAATTAATTGTATTTTTTATTTATTTTCTTCCGGGGGGGGGGGGGGTGACTGTGGAAGGGGTCTCGAATGGTTGAGGGACAGCTATTGGGGAACTGTGGGGGGATCTTGGAGGGTTCGGGTTTCACAAGATTGTGCATGAAAAAGGAAACTATGACATACATATATTTTATATCACTATCATGCACACACACCCTCACACATAAGGATGGCTCTGTTGCGGAAAAAGACTGGTACATGTTTGATAGTGTCTTGATGCTGTAGTGTTTGTCCTTCATGTTCTAATACTTTAATGTTACCCCTTCCTTGTGTTTTTTTTGTAATAAATAATTATAAAAATGTAAATAAAAAAAAACACTCAAACAGATGACATTCTTTTTAAATGTTTGTAATAAGAAGTAATTAAATTGTTTAATTTCATTCTTTTAACCAAAATATCACAGATGAGACAAATGTTCACCCGCACCTTTATGGTAACTGCGTGATCTACCTGTTGGAGACCCCTGATAGATAGATAGATAGATAGATAGATAGATAGATAGATAGATAGATAGATAGATAGATAGATAGATGGATATCACAGGAGGTTGGTGGCACCTTAATTGGGGAGAACGGGCTTGTGGTAGTGACGGGAGCGGAATCAGTGGAATGGTATCAAATACATCAAACATGATTTCCAGGTGTTTGATGCCATTCCATTTGCTCTGTTCCTAATGTCTGTTCTCCTCTCAGTACCCTCCCTCTCTCATCTGCCTCTCTCCCTCCCTGCCTCTCTAGGTGTGTCCAGGTCGTGAGGGTCCTATCTTCTTTGGGGATGAGCAGCATGGTTTTGTGTTTTCTCACACATTCTTCATCAAGGACAGCCTGGCCCGGGGCTTCCAGCGGTGGTACAGTATCGTCATGGTAGCCATGGACAGGATCTACCTCATCAACTCCTGGCCCTTCCTGCTGCGCCACCTCAGACTCACTATACAGAGTCTCCAGAGCACAGCACTGAAGGTAAGGACACACACACAAACAAACACACCATGTTAAATGTATGGGACATAGATATATACACACACATTAAAACACACTTACTATTCATAACGTGAACATAAAACATAAGACAAATAAACATGAACACTAACTCTTACTACCAGACAGAATAGGGGGGCCATTTTGACTTCTCTCCCTCTTATTTCTCCCCCCTCCCCCTATCCTCTACAGGTGTTTGACAGTGAGCAGTGTGTGTGTCCTCAGAGGGCAGTGAGGATGAACAGTGTGTTCTCTCCTGCTGTCTTCCCCCACCAGAGGAGTGGTAACGCGGCCCGCTCCCTGCCCTCCCTCACACAGCACACCAACCTCTGGGCCAGCCTGCACTCCTCCTTCAGCTGGTGAGACAGCTAGCTAACTGTCGCTAATGATCACTAAGGTTAATCTAAACAATAGCAGACATACAGTCAACATCAGGGGTGGTCGTGCAGTGTTCTATCTGTCTATCCCAGTTGTTTGATACACTCTCTTGTGTTTTCTCCTCTACTGCAGGTTACTGAAGGCCTGTGGTAGTCGTCTGACAGAGAAGCTGCTGGAGGGAGCTCCCACAGAGGACACACTGGTGCTCATAGAGAGACAGACAGGTACGCACTGGTGCTCATAGAGAGACAGACAGGTATGCACTGGTGCTCATAGAGAGACAGACAGGTACGCGCTGGTGCTCAGAGAGAGACAGACAGGTACGCACTGGTGCTCATAGAGAGACAGACAGGTACGCGCTGGTGCTCATAGAGAGACAGAGAAGTATGCGCTGGTGCTCATAGAGAGACAGACAGGTATGTGCTGGTGCTCATAGAGAGACAGACAAGTAGCCCGAATGTTAGACAGGTACACGCTGGTGCTCATAGAAAGACAGACAGGCAGACAGACAGGATAACTCTAGAGGTGGGAGACACCGTGAGACCAGTTTAACACTAGTCAGAGAGACATATTACCCCATATGGCTCAAGTTAAAAGAAGTGAATAAAAAGGGTGTGATCTGATATCAGGGTAAAGCGTTCCTGACCGCATTATCATGAGAAGTCATGTGTTTTCCCAGTGTGTCAGAGTGGAACAGGAGTCCGTATCTACAGTAAACGTGTGATTAACACAGTTAGACCATGAGGACAGAGAGCTACAATGTGATTCACTCAACCATATCACACAAATTCCATTCTGATTACCATTTTTGGGCCAAAAATGTTTCCATTGCTCCCCCCTGTTCAGCTCTATTATGGCAAGTCACTATGACACTTGAATACTTCCAATCAGGAAAATAGTTGCAATTGTTACTTTGTTCACTATCCTGGCTAAATCAATTTAAATAAAATAACAGTATCTATAGAGTATATATCTTGGAATAAGTCCCGATATTGGGTGTTTTGTATGTCTTTTTAACAATGTCCTGTTGTCTTCTCAGAGCAAGAGGAGGAAATGAGTTGCTGGGAAGGAGCAGAAGGGGGCGGGTCTAGACCCCAGTGCCACCAATCGGAGAGCGAGCTGTACAGAGACTTCTTGTTTGACGAGGGGAAAGCAGAGGGGTATCCTGGTCCAAAGTTCAGGTCCTTGAGACATTTAAGACAGGTAAACATTGGTGTGCCTTACCACATCAACATCCCTACCACATCATGAACACTTTCATTTCTAGCACATCATACATCATACTTAATTCTGTTAACCACTTGGTTTCAAAAGAAACAACTTTGTGAACCAATTGGTTAAAGAGGGAAACTAATATCCGCTTATTTTGTGAATGCATTTCCTGGCTGTTTCCTTGTGATGATATCTGTTATCTGATTGGTACACAGGTGCTCGGGACCACTGATTTCCGCCAGCTAGCATGGCACGTGCTTATGGGAAATCAGGTCATATTGAGAGGGGCTGACCCAGGGCTCATCCATTCAGCATTCACCATGCTGAAGGTCAGCCAATCAAAAGTTTACTCATCGTATCCCCCTTTAAAGAATATTCCTCCTAACATTCATCGCTAATCACATGGTTTGGTATATATCCCATCAGTCCTTGCTCCCGGTGGGCTGTGTCCGCTCTGTGACGTACAGCGCCCAGTATGAGGAAGCATACCGATGTAACTTCCTGGGCCTCAGCCCTGACGTGCCCATCCCCACACACGTCAGCTCCTCAGGTACACAAACCCAGAATACATCACTGTGGTTACTGCTTTATTTGGAGGTCTGCTTATAATCACTATTACATATGATAGTAATATGCTAATAATAAAATACTGCGTGATAATGATATTAGTTATAAGTGCGAACAGAACAATTAACAAATAAAAGGTTTTCATAAGATTTCAAATCCTAAAGTATCCATAAAATATGTCCATCTTGCTGTGTCCCTTCCCAGAGTTCTCAGTGTTGGTGGATGTGGTCAGTGTGGAGAGGGGCTCTCTGTACTCTGCTGCTTGTGGAGAAGACATCCTCTCACTCTACCAGTTCAACATCAGCAGTACCAACTCACAGCCTACAGATAAAGGTGAGGATATACCCCATATGGACAATATACATCATCAACATGAAGGTATACATTATACATGTCTTCTTCAAGACGCCTCTAGTTGTTAACAATCATGGCAAAGGTCAAAGAGAAGCAATTAGTCGTGTGAAATTTCCCTCCATTAACTTTCCAGTTTCAATCTATTGACCTGCATCTCTCGTGCTCTCTCCCTGTCTCTCTTCACCCCTATCACTCCCCCTCCCTTGCTCTCTATCCCTCTCTCCCATCCTCTCTGACTTTCCCCCCACCCCTCTCTCAGGTCCCACGTTGTTGAATAAGATCGAGGTGGCGTTGTCCAATGAGAACCTGTCAGTGGACGTGGTCTCTCACTGTCTGCTGTGTCTGAAGGAGGAGTGGATGAAGTGAGTAACAACAACCCCTCTGATAAGCAGGGAATTTCCCTAAACTTTGAAGTTTCATTTCTTTGGCTTTTTCTAAACAGAGGTATGCAACTGTAGATAGTGGGGCATTAAAGAGTCAAACAAGTCCCCCTATGAAACCCCCCAAAGCCCCAGCCTGGTTACATTGGCTGTGCAGTACAGGATGATGTGGAATGCTTAATGTAGTCCAGAATCATTGGGAAATTCCAATAACTCCTCTCCCTCCCACTTCTATCCATACCCATCCTCCCCTTAACCCCCCCCCATCCTCCCCTTAACCCCCCCCATCCCTTCAATTCCTTAGTAAAGTGAAGGTGCTGTTTAAGTTCTCCAAGGTAGATGGGCGTGGGAGGGAGGACACCCAGAAGGTGTTGGCCCTGCTGGGTGCCACGGGGCCTGGGGAGGAGGACAACGTCAGGCTGCTCAAGTTCTGGATGACGGGACTCAGCAAGACCTACAAGAGCCATCTGATGACCGCTGTCAGAGGAGGGGAGAGGCCCCTTAGCCAGTGAGAGAGCAGTGGAGGAGAAGATGAGAGGTAGTGGGAGAGACCATACAGCTGGAGTGAAATATACTGTATCTCAGTATAGGAGGCTGGTGGGAGGAGGTATAGGAGGGTGGGCTCATTGTAATGGCTGGAATGGAATACATGGAACGGAGTCAAACGGGATTTCCATATGTTTGATGTGTTTGACACCGTTCCATTATTCCTTTCCAGCCATTATAATGAGCCCGTCCTATAGCTCCTCCCACCAGCCTCCTCTGCGTGCATCTACTACTGTATTTGGACAGACAGAGAGAAAGGGAAAGAAAATGAGTGTGAATGAGTGAGTAATGACAGATCGACTGACTGAGGGATAGGTTTGTGTCCAGGTGCTGACTTGATTAAAATCCATCCTTCACAATAAAGAACAAAAAGCCACTTCATGGGTCAGTTTTAAATTAATAATTTATTCAGATACTAATTACTTATTACGTTTTACATAATGTATCTGTTTTTTTTGTATTAATCAAAGGGAATTATTATTGGAACACTATCCACAATTTTATGTCTAACTTAATATAAAAGTTTCAACAGTTTGTTAACACATTGTACAGAGATATTCAAATAAAAGAACTGCTTGAGCTGAAACAGTGGTGTGTCATTCATCCTTTTCCCAACTGGCACCATCTTGTGGAGACTCATTAAATCAAAGAAAGAAGGGAGAAGAAAAAGAGTGGAGGAGGGTGAAAAAAACTTGTGTCCTTTGCCAGTTTCCTCTCACATGCTTTTTTACAATGAGTGGCTGTCAGCCAAGAGACCTCAAGTGGTGTAAAACAACAGTTCTAGGTCTTCGGGTGACACGCAACATAAAAACCCTTGCATAACGAGCTCTCAGTCCCTCAGCATATCATTGTGTTGTACACTACCACATCAGCAGGAGGCTTCTTCACTAACGAGCTAGTAACTCATTATTAAAACTAAATAACTGCAAAGCTTTTTTTGTTTTCGCAGTTATTTGATCCCTTTCAGAAGACTTTTGGTGAATTCTGCAGACTTGTAAAATCCACTGGCAGGAGGCTTTGTTTTTATTATTTTTACCTCGTATGTACAGTACCACTCAAAGGTTTGGACACACCTACTCATTCAAGGGTTTTTCTTTATTATGACAAATTATGAAATATAGATTTTAGATTCTTTAAAGTGGCCACCCTTTGCCTTGATAACAGATTTACACACTCTTGGCATTCTCTCAACCAGCTTCACCTGGAATGTTTTTCCGACAGTCTTGAAGGAGTTCCCACATATGGTGAGCACTTGTTGGCTGCTTTTCCTTCACTCTGCGGTCCAACTCATCCCTAATCATCTCAAATTGGGTTGAGGTCAGGTGATTGGAGGCCTGATCATCTGATGCAGCACTCCATCACTCTCCCTCTCGGTCAAATATCCCTTACACAGCCTGGAGCTGTGTTTTGGGTCATTTTCCTGTTGAAAAACAAATTATAGTCCCACTAAGCGCAAACCAGATGGGATGGCGTATCGCTGCTGAATGCTGTGGTAGCCATGCTGGTTAAGTGTGCCTTGAATTCTTACAAAGACACGGCGGTTGGAACCAAAAATCTCAAATCTGGACTCATCAGACCAAAGGACAGATTTCCACAAGTCTAATGTCCATTGCTCATGTTTCTTGGCCCAAGCCAGTCTCTTCTTCTTATAGGTGTCCTTTAGTAGTGGTTTCTTTGCAGTAATTTGACCATGAAGGCCTGATTCACGCAGTCTCCTCTGAACAGTTGATGTTGAGATGTGTCTGTTACTTGAACTGTGAGGTGCAATCTGAGGTGAGGTTAGTTGCCAATTTCTGAGGCTGATACCTCTAATGAACTTATCCTCTGCAGCAGAGGTAACTCTGGGTCTTCCTTGCCTGTGGTGGTCCTCATGAGAGCCAGTTTCATCATAGCGCTTGATGGTTTTTGCGACTGCACTTGACTTTCAAAGTTATTGACATTTTCCGGATTGACTGACCTTCATGTTTTAAAGTAATGATGGACTGTCGTTTCTCTTTGCTTATTTGAGCTGTTCTTGCCATAATATGGACTTGGTATTTTACCAAATACCACCCCTAACTTGTCACAACACAACTGATTGGCTCAAACGCATTTAGAAGGAAATAAATTCCACAAATTAACTTTTAACAAGGCACACCTGTTAATTGAAATGCATTCCTGGTGACAACCTCAAGAAACCAGTTGAGAGAATGCCAAGAGTATGTGTGCAAAGATGTCATTAAAGCAAAGGGTGGCTACTTTGAAGAATCTCAAATATAAAATATATTTTGATTTGTTTAACACTTTTTTGGTTACTACATGATTCCATATGTGTTATTTCATAGTTTTGATGTTTTCACTGTTATTCTACAATGTAGAAAATAGTAGAAATAAAGAAAAACACTGAAATTAGTATGTTTCCAAACTTTTGACCTGTACTGTATATAATGATTGTGCAAATTACTGCATATTATAACAAACATTTTTGTGTGTATTTCTACTTATATTATAGTTCTTAAAAATAGTGGGAGAGATTTGCGAGCTTCTTTTTTTACATTTTTATAAATGGTATGTACCAGTGAATCATACTTACTTAAAGGATGTTTCCAACACAGAACAAAGGAATACAGTTGGTAACACATGACCCAGTCAATGTTTGATTTGGTATTGTAAACTGTAGGCCAGCCCGCTGGTGGAACGTTAGGTCATATCATATAGTAGAGTAGACAATAAAACAAAGTTAGACACAGAAATATCATACCCCCAAGACATGCTTACCTCTCACCATTACAATAACATGGGAGGTTAGCATTTTTGGGGGTATGATATTTTGAGTCTGTAACTTTGCCCATCATTATTTACGACTAATTCAGGACTATCCGTAATCATGGTAGCATCCACATTAATGTAGAAGTGTTTATAAACATGTTATATTCTTATTTACAATAAAAGTGACTCCAAGTCACAAGCTTGATGTAATCATTGCGTGCTAGGAATATGGGGCCAAATACTACACTTTTGACGACTTTAATACACATGTAAGTGAATTTGTCCCAATACTTTTGGTCCCCTAAAATGAAGGGACTATGTACAAAAAGTGCTGTAATTTCTAAACTGTTCACCCAATATGGAGGAAAATACCTTCAAATTAAAGCTGCCAGTCTGCACTTTAACCTAATAGTCATTGTATCATTTCAAATCCAAAGTGCTGGAGTACAGAACCAAAATCATTTAAATTTTTTTTCGCTGTCTCAATTACAGAGGGCACTGTATATACACTCTGGGTAGAAGCTCTTAGACACAGATCTCGGACCATCTTATCCTTCCCACATCTTAACCTGAACCATAATGGAAGAATATGCTAAACTGACCTGAGATCAGGGATGATCCTACTGCCCTATGCAGAGGACCAAGGTGAAAAGTGTTAGGACTGATGGTGCCTCTTGGAGGCTAAAGAATGTTGGTCTGTTGGACTGCAGAACTCTGTCTTCCTTTTCCCTTTGGATCTCTGGAGCATTCACTGTTTCTCTTGGCCCATGTTCAAAATGGAAGTGACACAAGAAGTAGTACTACAACAATGACTACGTAAAACCTGAACATGACAATGTACTAATTGATCTACTTCTGATCCCCACTCACTTTCCCAATACTAGTTTGTCATAACAAAAATATCTGAGTAGCACTTTAAATAATAAACTAGTGTACCACAAATTAAAGTGCTATCAAAATGTGAGGAAGTATCTAAGCCTCCAAACTGTAGGATATTAAACTTTTCCACTTCAAATCAACTGTCATCAGCTTCACTGTCATGATTATTATTGACTTTGTACACTTGAATGACTTGCAGCCTAAAAAAAATACAAGATAATTCTTGATTTATTAGATTCCCTCTGTGTGGTGACTCAACAGGGTGAGTATTACTAACTAGCTCACTGGAGACAAGGAGGCATGCACACAAGCTCATGGGTGTGGGAGGTGGATTGAAAACATATGGCATGACTTAAGCCTTCTGAGGCCTCGTTTGGATTGGGGGTGGGGGGCAGAGAGAGAGAGAGAGTTAGAGGAACTTTTGTGAGTGTAATGTTTACTGTTTATTTTGTATTGTTTATTTCACTTTTGTTTATCTATTTCACTTGCTTTGGCAATGTAAACATATGTTTCCCATGCCAATAAAGCCCCTTGAAGAAGAGGGAGAGGGGGGCTTGGTCAGTCAATAGGGAAGTGAAATAACTGGTGGTGGGAGGGGCTGAGAGATTTACAGGGAGCAGATATCAAGCACTTTCACTTTCAGGCTAGTCTCTGTCTGAGCTCACACAGACAGACTGCCCAGAGGGTGAGAGAGATAGCGGGTCTGTTTCTCTCACTCTGTCCATTAGCCAATTTAAAGGGTGAGCAGAGAGTGAGGTCTGTAATATACTGGGTCAACAGGGAAATAGAAAGGGAAAGGAGAGTGGGAGAGAAGGAAAGGGAAAGGCTGCAGCTTGACAGGCTGAGAGGTCGGAAAATCCAAAGTGAGAGCACAGTGCAGATTGCGTGAGAGAGAGAAGGGGGTGAGGAGATTTGGAAAGTACCAGGGAGACAAAAGGAGGAATTCTAAAAGAGAGGTCAACTAAGCTGGAGTCTCAACAGTAGAGGAAAAAGAAAAGACTCAGAGCTCTCTCGCTCTCTCTGTGTCACACACTTGAAGGAACTGCTGAGGAAACTTTGCCTAGTCAGACCAGAGGACTTATTTGATCTGTGTATTGCATGCTTTCAACCACAGAAATGGAGAAGTGGCCTTTCTCATGAAGATAAAAGGATGTCACGATCAGGTAAGAGGAATTCAGTGATGACATCAATTCAGAGTATACAAAAGTTAATTGATTGATTCGTGGATTTGTACTTGTTTGATTAATTTGACCACATTACCATTGTACTGTAATTCATATAGTGGTTCTGTAATTTAGGTTTGTAGTTAATTTTCGCAAGTTAACATGAAGTCATGATGTTTCTCATTAAGCATGTGGCTGGAACCACATGGGCAGGACACAGAAATGTCCCATCCATTAACCTGCTGCATCGCACTCTCTCTCTATACTTCAATCTCTCTCACACAGTTTTACTGTTGCTATCAATATTGACACTCCAAGGTAGTGGATGTGATGACTTCTTGAGGGAGGTTGTCAAGAATCTTCAAACCACCATTAACTCAGACCACGCTGGATTTGTGAGTTGAACGTTGTGGCGATCCTTTTGTACCTGCATGCACCCTGAGTAATGACAGTGGTTTAAACAAATATGCTTTCACTTCCTAGTGGTTACATGTTTTATCAATAAGATGTTTTGTCTATTGGCATAGATACTCTTGTGAATACTGTGATTCCTGAACCTGTTTTTTCCTCCAAGCGTAAGGTGTTCCCTAAAGACTATTGGATTTCCCACCACTACAATGTCAACCTGCTGTGCGGCACTGATCCGGTGAGGCACCATCTATTGATTAAATGACACCATTTTAGTAAATGATTTATTCTCGTGTTTTATACAAACATGTCACACTAAGTGTATCTGCTATGTCTATCATTAAATCCTTCATTCTGATTCTCTGTTGAGCAATGCAGGAGGACCGGCTCATGGTAATGGCTGGAGCAGAGTTTGTGGAATGGTATCAAATATACAGTATCAAACACTGGTTTTCCATGTGTTTGACGCAAAGCCATTCGCTCCCTTCCAAACATTATTATGAGCTGTCCTCCCCTCGGCAGCCTCCACTGGTTCCAGTAATCTAAAGTCTAAATTTGTGTTGTTGTCAGCGTTACTGGGCAGGATAATCAATAACTATGATCAGCACAATGATGATCAGCTCTGCGTTGTGCTCCGTTTATTCAAATCATCAGCGTAACCTCTGTGTCTAAAATCCTACTTCTGCCTCGGCTGTCCCTCCAGTGTTGTGTGTTCCGAGCTGCGACTGTTCTCTCTGACTCCTGGCTCCAGCTCCGCAGCCAGCTGTGGCCAGAGCACCATAGCTTCGAATTCATCTCCAACCTCATACAAGCCCTGGATGACAGGGGCATGACAAGAGGGGTAGGTATACTTTACAATGTCGTGGACATACTCTAGTCATTGTCGCGGGAAGTATGCTGCACCCCGCCCCGCCCATATAGTAGTCTATAGGAACTGTTTTGGAAAGAGAGAGTGTACTGTAGGTTGCCAGAGGGGCTGAACAAGTAGCAGCATGTACTCAAAAGAGACACACACAGCAGCCTTAAACATTTTGAACTAAGTACTGTAAAAATAAAACATAACTGTGCATAACTGTGCAACAAAACACTATAAAGATGCCTTGTTGTTATAGTCAAAAAATGAGAGAAACGGGCTAAAACAGGGGAGAATAAAGGGTTTTTTCCTGACCATGTGGCTTGACTATGCTATAACCAGTGCATAATTTTTCTGTTCAGGTCACCTATAATGTACACAATGTATATCACAGAGGTTAACTCCCAAGAGAAACGGCTATCAATCAATGACAGTGCTTGCACTGTATGTTTGTTTAATAACAACTCCTCTCCTCCCTTATCCCCCTTTCCTCTCCTCCCCTATCACATCCCTCTCTCACAGAGATTTGAGGATCCTGACCCTTCAGTTCTTCCCTCCGTCTCCTCCTCTCCAGAGAAACTTCTCAACTTCACTTCATCTGTTTTCTCCAAATGGCTGGAGCTGGGGTGCTCAACCCCGGTGGATACTTGTCCCTTCCCCACTCTGGCCTCTCCTGCTGTGGAGGAAGAAAGGTCAGCTCTGGAAAGTAAAAAAGTGAGGTTATTAACCACACGAGCAGTTCACATACAACATAGGGAGAATGAAGGGGAAACAGGGATGAGGTTACACACACCTCCACCAACCAATAGGAGCCCAACATCCAAAGGTGGGTTCCTATTAGTTCTTTCTGGGTCTTTATATATTTTTTTACCTTTATTTAACTAAGCAAGTCAGTTAAGAACAAATTCTTATTTACAATGACGGCCTACATTGGAGCCTCCTGTTCTGTGGACTGCCCTGGATGCTACTGTAGAACGGTTGCTATAGTTACTGAAGGGCTCTCTTCAATGGCGCACACAAAATGCAAGAAATAAAATAAAAAAGATTCCCTGCTTTTGAAAGAATACATCCTTTTGTTTTTGCAATGTGTTTTGGAGCACTGGTTGGCTTTTTCTTCTCAATCTGTCCATTCTAGCTGTTCTAATACAGTAAGCTTTGTCAATCAAGTGACTGACATGCACATGTAATTGTTGCACTGAAAGTACAAATGCAGTCAAGATTATGTATAGAATAACAACCTTTTAATTTACTGTCTGCACACCAGAGTTCTATTATCATAGCCATAAGAAACCGTTACGTACCTATACAACATACCCATACAACATAGCCATATGTATAAAAAGCCATATTCTATGCAAGCTAACTAAACACTAACAAGTGTTTTATATTGAGCAAGCTACAGCACATAAATTATTGTCCAATATTTCTGATCAAATTCATAGGATGTTTACAATGCAGTGGAATGTGAATATTTTTTTGTTTGTCTGTTGGTCTTCAATGAATGTTGTTGTTTTTTTCTATGAACTGTTGTACATATCTTGTAAATAAAAACCATGCAGCCGTTATGAGTTTCTCTGATGTAGTCTTGTGTAGAGATTCCTGAGTGCTGACTGTTACCATCCCCAGTGTGGGGAGTATTGTGCAATTGCTGCAGAGCCGCACTGCTGTCTGATTCTCAACAGCTATTCTTTTTCTTTCTGTCACCTACAGGAAGACTTCTATCAAAAGTAAGTTGTAGTTCAATAGAATTTTTATGTCTGCAGTTACTGGGTAGGCCTCCAACTGAGCCAAATCACTCACATTAGTCACACCCATCAGGTATATGTACAGTTGAAGTCGTAAGTTTACATACATTTAGGTTGGAGTCATTAAAACTTGTTTTTCAACCCCTTCTCGAATTTCTACCAAAACTATGGTTTTGGCAAGTCAGTTAGGACATCTACTTTGTGCATGACAAGTCATTTTTCCAACAATTGTTTACAGACAGATTATTTCACTGTATCACAATTCCAGTGGGTCAGAGGTTTACATACACTAAGTTGATTGTGCCTTTAAACAGCTTGGAAAGTTCCAGAAAATGATGTCATGGCTTTAGAAGCTTCTGATAGGCTAATTTACATCATTTGAGTCAGTTGGAGGTGAACCTGTGGATGTATTTCAAGGCCTACCTTCAAACTCAGTGCCTCTGCTTGACATCAAGGGAAAATCAAAAGAAATCAGCCAAAAAATTGTAGACCTCCACAAGTCTGGTTCATCCTTGGGAGCAATTTCCAAACGCCTGAAGGTACCACGTCCATCTGTACAAACAATAGTACCCAAGTATAAACACCATGGGACCACACAGCCATCATACCGCTCAGGAAGGAGACGCGTTCTGTCTCCTAGAGATGAACGTACTTTGGTGCGAAAAGTGGAAATCAATCCCAGAACAACAGCAAAGGACCTTGTGAAGATGCCGGAGGAAACAGGTACAAAAGTATCTATATCCACAGTAAAACAAGTCCTATGTCAACATAACCTGAAAGGCCGCTCAGCAAGGAATAAGCCACTGCTCCAAAACCGCCATAAAAAAGCCAGACTGCGGTTTGCAACTGCACATGGGGACCACGTCGTACTTTTTGGAGAAATGTCCTCTGGTCTGATGAAACAAAAATAGAACTGTTTGGCCAAAATGACCATCATTATGTTTGGAGGAAAAAGGGGGGGCTTGCAAGCCGAAGAACACCATCCCAACCCTGAAGCACGGGGGTGGCAGCATCATGTTGTGGGGGTGCTTTGCTGCAGGAGGGACTGGTGCACTTCACAAAATAGATGGCATCATGAGGCAGGAAAATTATGTGGAAATATTGAAGCAAAATCTCAAGACATCAGTCAGGAAGTTAATGCTTGGGTCTTCCAAATGGACAATGACCCCAAGCATACTTCCAAAGTTGTGGCAAAATGGCTTAAGGACAGCAAAGTCAAGGTATTGGAGTGGCCATCACAAAGCCTATAGAAGATTTGTGAGCAGAACTGAAAAAGAGTGTGCGAGCAAGGAGGCCTACAAACCTGACTCAGTTACACCAGCTCTGTCAGGTGGAATGGGCCAAAATTCACCCAACTCATTGTGGAATGCTACCCGAAACGTTTGACCCAAGTTAAACAATTTTACGGCAATGCTACCAAATACTAATTGAGTGTATGTAAACTTCTGACCCACTGGGAATGTGATGAAAGAAATAAAAGCTGAAATATATAATTCTCTCTACTATTATTCTGACATTTCACATTCTTAAAATAAAGTGGTGATCCTAACTGACCTAAAACAGGGAATTTTTACTAGGATTAAATGTCAGGAATTGTAAAAAACTGAGTTCAAATGTATTTGGCTATGGTGTATGTAAACTTCCGACTTCAACTGTATGTATGCCAATACATGCACACACCCTGACACATCCATGCATGCACACGCACACTTTAGACAGAACACTTGCAACATCCTTGATACAAAAAGGAGCTCCTTTTTTCTTGCTGTTTAAGACAGGACTTCCATTAAACTCAGCCAGGTGCTTTCTTTAATGCACACAAACTTTAAAAAGCAAGGCTCGGAGACCGACAACAATACCCCCAAGGCATGTCTCACTTCCTTTTGTAAATGTAGAGGCAGCAAAATGAGCATCAGCCTTTCTGAGAAACTATGATAAACCTCGGCAGACACAGTTGAGAGAGAGAGAGAGAGAGCGAGAGAGCGTGAGAGAGAGAGAGAATGTTGCACAACATCAAAACAGACAGAGTCAAACAAACAGATGCACACAGATAATGTTTGCTGTCCTATTATGAGGAGAGGACAACCACAGAGAGGACAGAGAGCTTTCAGTTATTTGTTCTGTTTTAATTAACTGCTTCATAGCCCCGGGTGTTGGGAAATAACATAAGACAGCAAAAATACACATTTCCTATGCAAATTTGACAATAAAGTTGTGTAGGGCCAAGGGAGTTCAGGGGGACTTCAGTAAATACCATAGAGATAGATAGAGGACTCATCTTTGTATCTGTGCAGTTATTGCATCTGTGACAGCATGGGCAGCGCCATTGAGGCAATCTCCATTTTGAAATAGCAAATTTTCTTCTTCAAGGTTGACTGATCCCTCCTGATGATCTGGTTGAACATGACTCCAACAGGGTCACCAGGAGGGATCAGCAATTTGAAGTTGGAAGTCCCACCCAGTTGACTACATTAGAGAGAGATAGGGGGCGGCAGGTAGCCTAGTGGTTAGAGCATTGGGCCAGTAACCGAAAGGTTGCTAGATTGAATCCCCGAGCTGACATGGTAAAAATCTGTCGTTCTGCCCCTGTTCCTAGGCTGTCATTGTAAATAAGAATTTGTTCTTAACCGACTTGCCTAGTTAAATAAAGGTCAATAATAGTAATGGTGTCTTCTTGTAGGCATTAACTCCGCCATGGTTGGACAAAGCCTATGGGGAAATTAATGGACTTTTTGGAGGATCTTTGTATAAATGCCGAAAATAAGGTCTGTGGTAAATACAGGCTTGATACGTTTTGTTCTTTGAGGTAATCTTCATCAGCTAACAGCACTTTTTGTGAATTTTGAAGCATTCATGTAATCAAAAACGCACTTAAAGCACATAAAGGGCTTCATAATTCATAAAGATCATGTTAACTGACTGATATTATCTCATAGAACAAAAAGTATAAGATCTCTGATCTTCAAAGCTTGTGTTAACCTTATTTTTGGCATTTATTACAAAACCTTATCCTTTCCCCATTCATTTTCCAAATAGAAATGGCTCAAGGAATCTGGGGTAACTCATTTCTGTTTTTGAGGACTACAAGCTGGCAAGCTCTATAGCGCTGCCTATTTTAATTTGACCTTTTGGCCACTAGACGCCTCAATCCTTCTCCACAGTAAATACCCATCACCATTACACCAGAAGTAAACATGATGATATGTGGTATAGTATTGATATTGCATGACTGAAATTGCAATGATAATGCTCAGGCTCAGCAATGCAAGTGGCTGGAGTTTGGACAGTAGTCTCAGTGGCGATTTTAGCATGTAAATCTTGGTGGGGCAAACTCCCCAAAAATGTTTTTGATGCATGCCAGCAAAGCCAAAACACAACACAACACAAACAATACATTAATTCCACTATAATGGTAACAAACGGTGCCACAAAAACTGTTAGGGCCTACATGAAGCTGTCCCAATAGCAGAGCCTTCCTTTCAGCACCATGGAGTGAATCCTTACCACCGCTACACCTGGCTATCAGCTGTGCCTTGTCTGGCAGCGAAACAGTTAATTCAGCCTAATTGACTGCCTTTTTAAAAAACATGCTGATATGGCTGACTTGTTTAAACAAATGTGGTTTCTACTAACAATTGATAAGTGCAAACTATGGCATAAGGGAACGATAAGTGGATAAGAGGCAATCCTTAATATCGATTAAGACAATGAGTGAGCTAAGACGGATGTAATCAACATAACTATTTGTTCAGCACTTTTGAAATGTAGAGCCAAAGAATTCAGAACCTGGGCCATTCTCCCTGTACACTAAGTCAGAACCATAAGATAAATAAAGGGGGCATACTGTATAAGCAGACAATGAAAGCTCTTAAAATATTAAATGATTACATCTCTCTAAAACAGGCTATATGCTACATGTGCACCACCAAGTCAGAACAGTAGGCTAAGTTATGAGGGGGAAAGGGACCAAGTTATTAGTGAGGCACATGGGCTGCTAACAGCTTACTACACAACATACACTTATGTATACTTTAGCTAAGAAAGTAATTCTATCTCCCTGGCATATTACATTATTTACGCAGCAGCATACAAGACATTTTTGGACTTACTGTTGTGCTGTGCTCACTTGAACAGGAAGGTGGCACGGGGACCCTTCTTGGGGGCAAATTTTGTCTGGCATTCTCTGGATTTATGGTGCTTTCAAGACAACTGGGAACTCAGAAAAAAACAAGGTTGAATCATGACGTCAGTGATCTTCAGGTCGGAGCTCACTAAAGTCTGAGATTTCCCAGTTCCGAGTTTCTAGTTGTTTTGAACGCGGCAGAAGTCATTCTGGGTGGACAGCATGGACAATGTATTCAACCTTTTCTGGCCTATTGTGTTGCGTGTGAATGTTTATCCGTTTAAGCTTGAAAAAGAGACTCTTAAACCCAGACTTGGACCACACACCCTGTCCACCGAATAGAAGGCTAGTGATTGCTTTGCAACACTTGCAGTTAGCCACTGATTCCTTCCAAACCACTCATTGTTGAATTAGCGATTTCCAACTTTCTGTGTAATGTTTATGTCCAATGGCCGATGAGCACCGATATGTTTTTTCTATAATTTCTCTTCATATGACAAGAATTGAAAAGGATTTGCCAGTAGATTGTCGACTTGATTCATGATGATGACTGCTTGTCTAACTTGCTAGCTAAGATTTTTAAAGCATGATGTTGATTTTTATCAGTCCAATCAAAGCTACAGTAGATATAACGTGATTTTACGTCATTTTATCTATGGCCAATGACCTTGAGCCTTCTTGGATGGGCACTTTTAATGTAAATTTAGGGCAGCACCCAAGGGGCTTGAACTTTCTAGCTCTCCCTGTAGATTTTGCGGTGACGTAGTGTCCCCATGAGTGACAGAACACTGAGCAAATCATGGCACAACTAGAGAAGATTACCAACTCCTACGCTCTGTATTTTTCGCTGGCTGCCCCTCCACCACACAAAGCACTGAGCTATGCTGAAACACCTGCATTTCTGCATCTGCCTTATTCAAGAAAGCAAAAAAGAGACTGTTTGTATTCGGCTTTATTAACCCAATATTTGTTTTACATTGTTTTTAAACTGATATGTGACACGTACTAATGCCAAAATAACATGCGAAACAGGGGGAAAAATATTTTAGCTAAACAGGTGGGGCTCAAAACCCCCCCTGCCCTGAACGGGTGGCCACAATCAGCTGTTTTCAAAGCTTGTTCACTTTACATTTTGTAATACTTTTTGTTTATCCATAAGATTACAGTAATTCCTTCCTTGGTTAGATGCTTATAGAATTAGTGGACTTTACTGGCAGTAGCAAGGGTCAGGCAAAATTCCAGACTGTCTGCCAAAGAGGTCAGGAACAGAGGGGGCACATCAGCTGAATTATCGTTAATGAGCGAGACAGAGTGAGCGAGAGATAAACCACGTGACCAATCCACCGGAAGTAAGCAAAGCCTGGCCCATCTCAAAATGTCGGCGCCCGGAGAAGACACGCTTCCGAACGAAGATGGAGGAAATGGAAGGGGGTGGCAGCGACAAAGACGAAATGGAAGAAGAGGGAAAGGATGGAGAACAGGAAACTCAAGTTTATGTCCCCGGAAAACAGCCTCTCCAACCTGGAGAGGAGCTCGAGATGGACCGGTCAGCTTACCGCATGTACCGCATGTACCATGAGTGTCAGACAGGTTGGTCTAACAGTTAACTAGCTAATAGAGTTATTTTATTGCCCATCAAACAAATTAATTTGAATGTTTTAAACTGACAAGTGCTTCTTGCCTGAGCTTCGACGTGTTGAAAGATGCGAATGGAGACGGCAGGGAACAGTATCCCCTCTCTATGCTGCTCTGTGCAGGCACACAGGCCGACGCTGCCCTCAGCAACAGGTAGCTGTCACACCCACCGATCCATAACAATGACACTCAGCATACCCTCAGACTGCCAACAAGGGTTTTTCCACGAAGTACTAAGTCATGTTTTGCAGAGGTTGCTGGAATACCCATCCACGACCCATTTTCAATGCCCTGGCTGAGGGAAAGATGTTCTCACCCAAGATTTGACGGTACATGGCCCCGTCCATCGTCCCTTTGATGCGGTGAAGTTGTCCTGTCCCCTTAGCAGAAAAACACCCCCAAAGCATAATGTTTCCACCTCCATGTTTGACGGTGGGGATGGTGTTCTTGGGGTCATAGGCAGCATTCCTCCTCCTCCAAACACGGCGAGTTGAGTTGGGTCAAATACTTATTTCCCTCATTAAAATGCAAATAATTTTCTAACATTTTTGACATGTGTTTTTCTGGATTTTTTTGTTATTATTCTGTCTCTCACTGTTCAAATAAACCTACCATTAAAATGATAGACTGATCATTTCTTTGTAAGTGGGCAAACGTACAAAATCAGCAGGGGATCAAATACTTTTTTCCCCTCACTGTATTCACATTTATTTAGGGACAGTTTCCCAGAACCACAGTAAGCCTAGTCCTGTACAAAAAAATGAAGTCTGAAGTTTGCCAATGAACATCTGAATGATTCAGAGGACAACTGGTGAAAGTGTTGTGGTCAGATGAGACCAAAATGGAGCTCTTTGACATCAACTCAACTCGCCGTGTTTGGAGGAGCAGGAATGCTGCCTATGACCCCAAGAACACAATCTCCACCGTCAAACATGGAGGTGGAAACATTATGCTTTGGGGGTGTTTTTCTGCTAAGGGGACAGGACAACTTCACCGCATCAAAGGGACGATGGACGGGGCCATGTACCATCAAATCTTGGGTGAGAACATCCTTCCCTCAGCCAGGGCATTGAAAATGAGTCGTGGATGGGTATTCCAGCATGACAATGACCCAAAACACATGGCCAAGGCAACAAAGGAGTGGCTCAAGAAGAAGCACATTAAGGTCCTGGAGTGGCCTAGCCAGTCTCCAGACCTTAATCCCATAGAAAATCTGTGGAGGGAGCTGAGGGTTCGAGTTGCCAAATGTCAGCCTCGAAACCTTAATGACTTGGAGAAGATCTGCAAAGAGGAGTGGGACAAAATCCATCCTGAGATGTGTGCAAACCTGGCGGCCAACTACAAGAAACGTCTGACCTCTGTGATTGCCAACAAGGGTTTTGCCACCAAGTACTAAGTCATGTTTTGCAGAGGGGGTCAAATACTTATTTCCCTCATTAAAATACAAATCCTTTTACAACATTTTAGACATGCGTTTTTTTTTATTTTTTTGTTGTTATTCTGTCTCTCACTGTTCAAATAAACCTACCATTAAAATTATAGACTGATCATTTCTTTGTAAGTGGGCAAACGTACAAAATCAGCAGGGGATCAAATACTTTTTTCCCCCACTGTATGTGCTTTCTTGCGCAGGGGGACCTTGCGGGCGCTGCAGGACTTCAGTCCTTCACAGTGTAGTGTGTTACCAATTGTTTTCTTGGTGACTATGGTCCCAGCTGCCTTGAGATCATTGACAAGATCCTCCCATGTAGTTCTGGGCTGATTCCTCACCGTTCTCATAATCATTGCAACTCCACGAGGTGAGATCTTGCATGGAGCCCCAGGCCGAGGGAGATGAACAGTTCTTTTGTGTTTCTTCCATTTGTGAATAATCGCACCAACTGTCACCTTCTCACCAAGCTGCTTGGCGATGGTCTTGTAGCCCATTCCAGCCTTGTGTAGGTCTACAATCTTGTCCCTGATATCCTTGGAGAGCTCTTTGGTCTTGGCCATGGTGGAGAGGTTGGAATCTGATTGATTGATTGCTTCTGTGGACAGGTGTCTTTTATACAGGTAACAAACTAAGATTAGGAGCACTCCCTTTAAGAGTGTGCTCCTAATCTCAGCTCGTTACCTGTATAAAAGACACCTGGGAGCCAGAAATATTTCTGATTGAGAGGGGGTCAAATACTTATTTCCCTCATTTAAAATGCAAATCAATTTATAACATTTTTGACATGCGTTTTTCTGGATTTGTATTTCATATACCTTTGACTATTGGATGTTCTTATAGGCACTTTAGTATTGCCAGTGTAACAGTACAGCTTCCGTCCCTCTCCTCGCTCCTACCTGGGCTCGAACCAGGAACACATCGACAACAGCCACCCTCGAAGCAGCGTTACCCATGCAGAGCAAGGGGAACAACTACTCCAAGTCTCAGAGCGAGTGACGTTTGAAACGCTATTAGCGCGCACCCGGCTAACTAGCTAGCCATTTCACATCGGTTACACCAGCCTAATCTTGGGAGTTAATAGGCTTGAAGTCATAAACAGAGAAGAGCTGCTGGCAAAACGCACGAAAGTGCTGTTTGAATGAATGCTTACGAGCCTGCTGGTGCCTACCACCGCTCAGTCAGACTGCTCTATCAAATCATAGACTTAATTATAATATAATAAACACACAGAAATACGAGCCTTAGGTCATTAATATGGTCGAATCCGGAAACTATCATCTCGAAAACAAAACGTTTTTTCTTTCAGTGAAATATGGAACCGTTCCGTATTTTATCTAACGGGTGGCATCCCTAAGTCTAAATATTCCTGTTACATTGCACAACCTTCAATGTTATGTCATAATTATGTAAAATTCTGGCAAATTAGTTCGCAACGAGCCAGGCGGCCCAAACTGTTGCATATACCCTGACTCTGCGTGCAATGAACGCAAGAGAAGTGACACAATTTCACCTGGTTAATATTGCCTGCTAACCTGGAATTCTTTTAGCTAAATATGCAGGTTTAAAAATATATACTTGTGTATTGATTTTAAGAAAGACATTGATGTTTATGGTTAGGTACACGTTGGAGCAATGACAGTCCTTTTTTGCGAATGCGCACTGCATCGATTATATGCAGCGCAGGACAGGCTAGATAACTAGTAATATCATCAACCATGTGTAGTTAACTAGTGATTATGATTGATTGATTGTTTTTTATAAGATAAATGTAATGCTAGCTAGTAACTTACCTTGGCTTCTTACTGCATTCGCGTAACAGGCAGGCTCCTCGTGGTTTGCAATGTAAAGCAGGTGGTAAGAGCATTGGACTAGTTAACCGTAAGGTTGCAAGACTGAATCCCTGAGCTGACAAGGTAAAAATCTGTCGCTCTGCCCCTGAACAAGGCAGTTAACCCACCGTTCTTAGGCCGTCATTGAAAATAAGAATGGTGTTCTTAACTGACTTGCCTAGTTAAATAAAGCTGTAAAAAAAAAATATATATATATATATATATATTTTATTTTTTATTACTACAAATTAAAAAAAATGGCAAATCGGTGTCCAAAAATACCGATTACCGATTGTTATGAAAATTTGAAATCGGCCATTCCGATTAATCAGTCGACCTCTAGTTTACACTGTATTTCTGATCAATTTAATGTTATTTTATTGGACAAAAAAATAGCTTTTCTTTAAAAAACAAGTGACACCAAACTTTTGAACAGTAGTGTATTTTCCATATCATATGGAGACAGAAACGTATACCTTTTACCTTATCATAAGTAGACATAATTGCAAATTATTAAATACTTCCAATAGAAATGTAAAAAATTATTTTAGTTATGAATTGAACTTTTAATTAAATGAGTTGACTCTTCACATGGAATGATTTCACTGAACAACAAAAGAAAAGGAATATTGAATGATCCCCAATGAGCCATTGCAACCAAAAATGTTTTCAACATACATCTATCTGTAAAATGATATTCTAGAAACAAAATCTTTGGTTGTCTTCCTCTCAGACTTCCATGTCTTCTTCCTGGACCTCATCATTGTTCACCTCTTGAACATCAGACTCTGAGGCCTCATCTTCACTGTCACTTTCCAACCTTGTTGAGGATGGCTCGTTGTCAGGCTCAAAAAGCCTCAAATTTGCCCGCATGGCACCAATTTTTCAATCCTTGTATTGGTTAGCCTGTTGCGTGCTTTGGTGTGTGTGTTCCCAAACAAGGACCAGTTGCGCTCTGAGGCGGCTGATGTTGGTGGGATATGGAGCATGATGGAGGCAACGGGAAAGAGCCTCAGATCCACAAAGTCCCTTCCACCAGGTGGCTTATGAGATATGTTGGCACGACTGCCATATTGCATCTCCATCCCAAAGCCCTTGCTTGGACGTGTACTTCGCCAGACTGCCAAGAACCTTTCCCTCATCCAGGCCAAGGTGGTAAGACACGGTAGTGATGATATCATAGGCCTTGTTGATCTCTGCACCAGACAGGATGCTCCTGCCAGCATACTTGGGGTCCAACATGTACGCTGAGGCGAGTATGGGCTTCAGTCAGAAGTCTTCACGCTTTTTGATGTATTTCAGAACTGCAGTTTCCTCTGCTTGGAGCAACAGTGAAGTGGGCAGCGCAGTATGGATTTCTTCTCTTACATCTGCGAGCAGAGTCTGAACATCAGACAGGATGGCATTGTCTCCCTCAATCCGTGCAATGGCTTCTGCTATAGGTTTCAGGAGTTTCAAGCCGTTACCACACTCTCCCAAAATACATAATCCAGAAGGATCCTCTTAATGGCCCTGTCCATATCGGCAGGCTGTGATATGGCCATTTCTTGGAGAGGCTCCTTCCCCTCCAGGAGACTGTCAAACATGATGACAACACCACCCCAACGGGTGTTGCTGGGCAGCTTCAATGTGGTGCTCTTATTCTTAGCACTTTGCTTGGTGAGGTAGATTTCAGCTATAACTTGACCCTTCACATACCTAACCATTTCCTTGGGTCTCTTGTAGAGCGTATCTATTGTTGTCAGTGCCATGATGTCATTGAGGAGCAGATTCAATGCATGCGCAGCACAGCCAATGGGTGTGATGTGAGGTTAGGACTCGTCCACTTTAGACCAAGCTGCCTTCATCTTCACAGCATTGTCTGTCACCAGTGCAAATACCTTCTGTGGTCCAAGGTCATTGACTGCCTTCAGCTCATCTGCAATGTAGAGACCGGTGTGTCTATTGTCCCGTGTCTGTGCTCTTTTAGAATACTGATTGAGGGGTGGAGATGATGTACTTAATTATTCCTTGCCCATGAACATTCAACCACCCATCAGAGATGATTGCAATACAGTCTGCTTTCTCAATGATTTGTTTGACCTTCACTTGAACTCCGTTGAGCTCTGCATCCAGCAAATGAGTAGATAAAGCATGTCTGGTTGGAGGGGTGTATGCTGGGCAAAGAACATTCAGAAATCTCTTCCAAGACACATTGCCTGTGAGCATCAGAGGGGAACCAGTTGCATACACAGCTCGGGCAAGACATTCTTCAGCATTTCTCTGACATTCCTCCATTGAGTCAAAAAAACAAATGATTCCAGAAGGACCATGAGCTATTGCTATTGGTAAGGTGTCTGATTCATCATTTTCACCTTGAATAGAAGTAGAGGGACTTTTGTCAACGGTTGCTTGTTGTGAGCGCTGAGGGAACTTTATGCACTTGGCCAGATGATTCTGCATCTTTGTTGCATTCTTCACATATGATTTGGCACAGTATTTGCAAATGTACACCGCTTTTTCTTCTACATTAGCTGCAACTTTAAATAGCATTTCCGGGTTAAACAGGAATACCAGGATGGTTGCAATTTTCTCAAAGGTATTTTTTTAAATATTTTCAGGAAAATATTAAACCCATAAAAAGGAATGGAAGCAATGCAAATACCATAAATACCATCTTTGCATCATTATTGCACCATCTGGGTTGGTTTGTTTGGGTTTAAAATGGCTGCAGGCCTAACACTCTAACAGATTAATCCTCACTGCATGCCACTGCTGTTGAACAATCACACACTGCCATCAATCTCTACCTGTGTTTTCTGTGCATCGGACAATAATCAAATCAAATTTTATTAGTCACATACACATGATTAGCAGATGTTAATGCGAATGTAGCGAAATGCTTGTGCTTCTAGTAACGCCCGTGCAGTAATATCTAACAATTTCACAACAACTACCTTATACAGTGGGGCAAAAAAGTATTTAGTCAGCCACCAATTGTGCAAGTTCTCCCACTTAAAAAGATGAGAGGCCTGTAATTGTCATCATAGGTACGCATCAACTATGACAGACAAAATGAGAAAAAAAATCCAGAAAATCACATTGTAGGATCTTTAATGAATTTATTTGCAAATTATGGTGGAAAATAAGTATTTGGTCACCTACAAACAAGCAAGATTTCTGGCTCTCACAGACCTGTAACTTCTTCTTTAAGAGGCTCCTCTGTCCTCCACTCGTTACCTGCATTAATGGCACCTGTTTGAACTTGTTATCAGTACAAAAGACACCTGTCCACAACCTCAAACAGTCACACTCCAAACTCCACTATGGCAAAGACCAAAGAGCTGTCAAAGGACACCAGAAACAAAATTGTAGACCTGCACCAGGCTGGGAAGACTGAATCTGCAATAGGTAAGCAGCTTGGTTTGAAGAAATCAACTGTGGGAACAATTATTAGGAAATGGAAGACATACAAGACCACTGATAATTTCCCTCGATCTGGGGCTCCACGCAAGATCTCACCCCGTGGGGTCAAAATGATCACAAGAACGGTGAGCAAAAATCCCAGAACCACACGGGGGGACCTAGTGAATGACCTGCAGAGATCTGGGACCAAAGTAACAAAGCCTACCATCAGTAACGCACTACGCCGCCAGGGACCCAAATCCTGCAGTGCCAGACGTGTCCCCCTGCTTAAGCCAGTACATGTCCAGGCCCGTCTGAAGTTTGCTAGAGAGCATTTGGATGATCCAGAAGAGGATTGGGAGAATGTCATATGGTCAGATGAAACCAAAATATAACTTTTTGGTAAAAACTCAACTCGTCGTGTTTGGAGGACAAAGAATGCTGAGTTGCATCCAAAGAACACCATACCTACTGTGAAGCATGGGGGTGGAAACATCATGCTTTGGGGCTGTTTTTCTGCAAAGGGACCAGGACGACTGATCCGTGTAAAGGAAAGAATGAATGGGGCCATGTATCGTGAGTCTATGAGTGAAAACCTCCTTCCATCAGCAAGGGCATTGAAGATGAAACGTGGCTGGGTCTTTCAGCATGACAATGATCCCGAACACACCGCCCGGGCAACAAAGGAGTGGCTTCGTAAGAAGCATTTCAAGGTCCTGGAGTGGCCTAGCCAGTCTCCAGATCTCAACCCCATAGAAAATCTTTGGAGGGAGTTGAAAGTCCGTGTTGCCCAGCGACAGCCCCAAAACATCACTGCTCTAGAGGAGATCTGCATGGAGGAATGGGCCAAAATACCAGCAACAGTGTGTGAAAACCTTGTGAAGACTTACAGAAAACGTTTGACCTGTGTCATTGCCAACAAAGGGTATATAACAAAGTATTGAGATAAACTTTTGTTATTGACCAAATACTTATTTTCCACCATAATTTGCAAATAAATTCATTAAAAATCCTACAATGTGATTTTCTGGATTTCTTTTCTCATTTTGTCTGTCATAGTTGAAGTGTACCTATGATGAAAATTACAGGCCTCTCTCATCTTTTTAAGTGGGAGAACTTGCACAATTGGTGGCTGACTAAATACTTTTTTGCCCCACTGTACACACACAAGTGTAAACGAATGAATAAGACTCTTTTACATATTAATATATGGATGAGCGATGGCCGTGCGGCATAGGCAAGATGCAGTAGATGGTATAGAGTACAGTATATACATATGAGATGAGTAATGTAGGGTATGTAAACATTATATAAAGTGGCATTGTTTAAAGTGACTAGTGATACATTTATTACATCCAATTTTTAATAATTAAAGTGGCTAGAGATTTGAGTCAGTATGTTGGCAGCAGCCACTCAATGTTAGTGATGGCCGTTTAACAGTCTGATGGCCATGAGATAGAAGCTGTTTTTCAGTCTCTCGGTCCCAGCTTTGATGCACCTGTACTGACCTCGTCTTCTGGATGATAGGTGGGGTGAACGGGCAGTGGCTCGGGTGGTTGTTGTCCTTGATGATCTTTTTGCCGTCCCTAAGAGGTGTGCGTCACTTCAGTGGGTTGAGTCACTGACGTGGTCTTCCTGTCTGGGTTGGCCCCCCCCCCCCCCTTGGGTTGTGCCGTGGCGGAGATCTTTGTGGGCTATACTCGGCCTTGTCTCAGGATGGTAAGTTGGTGGTTGGAGATATCCCTACAGTGGTGTGGGGGCTGTGCTTTGGCAAAGTGGGTGGGGTTATATCCTGCCTGTTTGGCCCTGTCCGGGGGTATCATCGGATGGGGCCACAGTGTCTGCTGACCCCTCCTGTCTCAGCCTCCAATATTTATGCTGCAGTAGTTTGTGTCGGGGGGCTAGGGTCAGTCTGTCACATCTGGAGTATTTCTCTTGTCTTATCCAGTGTCCTGTGTGAATTTAAATATGCTCTCTCTAATTCTCTCTTTCTCTCTCTCGGAGGACCTGAGCCCTAGGACCATGCCTCAGGACTACCTGGCATGATGACTCCTTGCTGTCCCCAGTCCACCTGGCCATGCTGCTGCTCCAGTTTCAACTGTTCTGCCTGTGGCTATGGAACCCTGACCCGTTCACAGGACATGCTAGCTGTCCCAGACCTGCTGTCCCAGAACTGCTGGAACCCTGACCTGTTCACCGGACGTGCTAGCTGTCCCAGACCTGCTGTTTTCAACTCTCAGAGACAGCAGGAGCGGTAGAGATACTCTCAAAGATCGGCTATGAAAAAGCCAACTGACACTTACTCTTGAGTTGCTGACTTGTTGCACCCTCGACAACTACTATGATTATTATTATTTGACCATGCTGGTCATTTATGAACATTTGAACATCTTGGCCATGTTCTGTTATAATCTCCAACCCGGCACAGCCAGAAGAGGACTGGCCACCCCTCATAGCCTGGTTCCTCTCTAGGTTTCTTCCTAGGTTTTGGCCTTTCTAGGGAGTTTTTCCTACCCACCGTGCTTCTACACCTGCATTGCTTGCTGTTTGGGGTTTTAGGCTGGGTTTCTGTACAGCACTTTGAGATATCAGCTGATGTAAGAAGGGCTATATAAATACATTTGATTTGATTTTGGCCTTCCTGTGACATCGGGTGCTGTATGTGTCCTGGAGGGCAGGTAGTTTGCCCCTGGTGATGCGTTGTGCGATAAGTCCTGTTGTCTCCCCCGCCCCTTCTCCTCTACACCCACAGTAATCCTGTCCTTTCCTGTATAATGGCATTTCAAGATGTAGGTGGAATGTAGAGGAAAAGTTGGCTCCCACACACTGGCCCTCTTTTTTTAGCTTTGAGGTTTAGAGATTTGATATTACTCTGATGTGCTGGAGGAGCACCAAATCAACAGTGGTTACATGGTCTGACTCGTATTGCGCTTCAGAACCCTTAACTTGGGAGGTTGCCCATAGGACTGGTCTGGGGTCAGTGTGTGTTTTGACAAGGCAGATCTTAGAGATGGTTATGCAGTTATTCTAAACCAGAATGCTCACAACAGAAGTGAGGAGAGATGATTCTAAACCATAATATTATCTACCTGTGCTTTCAGTCGGGCCGGCCGGTGGCTAACTTCAAGCAGCACAGCGCGCCAGTGACATCAGTAGAATGGAACCCTGTGGACTCCAGCGTGTTCGCCGCCTCTGGAGCGGACGACGTGGTCAGCCAATGGGACCTATCGGTAGAGTCATGTGATGTGGGTGCGAGGGCGGAAAGGACCTGCCGCCCCAGCTGCTGTTCCTGCACCAGGGTCAGACAGAGGTCAAGGAAATCCACTGGCACCCGCAGATACCCGGGGTGATGGTCTCTACTGCTCTGTCAGGCTTCAACATGTTCAGGACCATCTCTGTATAGTTGTGTGTGTGTGTGTGTGTGTGTGTGTGTGTGTGTGTGTGTGTGTGTGTGTGTGTGTGTGTGTGTGTGTGTGTGTGTGTGTGTGTGTGTGTGTGAGAGAGGGAGGGGGAGGGTCTGTGTGTGTGTGTGTGTGTGTGTGTGTGTGTGTGTGTGTGTGTTTTACTTATCAGTCCCCTCACTGCTGTGTTGGCATGCATTTACCATGTACTGTGCATGTATGTTATTCCTTCTGGCCTTCACATGTAGCATGTGTACCAACATGTTCAAAATAAAATACTACCAAATTACTGTTTTGGTGTATATTTTTTCTCAACCCAACAAAATGCCTGTTGGTTGACATGAAGGAATGAGATCATGAGCTATTCATTTCCATTAATGTACACCACCCTATGTCTGTATTTGTAGAGTGATGCTAAAATTACATTTTGCTTTTAGATCAAAGGGTTTAGTACAGTGTCACCTTTTATTTGAGGGTATTTTTATATATAGCTGTGGGAAAAATGAAGAGACCACTGCAAAATGATCAGTGTCACTGGTTTTACTATCTATAGGTATGTGTTTGGGTAAAATGATCATTTTCTTTTTATTTGAAAGTGTACTGACAACATTTCTCACAAATAAAAATATTGTCATTTATTTGCAGAAAATGACAACTGGTCAAAATAACAAAAAATATGCAGTGTTGTCAGACCTCGAATATTGCAAAGAAAACAAGTTCGTATTCATTTTTAAACACCATACTAATGTTTTAACTTAATATTTGATGGAATAACCCAGATTTTTCAATCACAGCTTTCATGTGTCTTGGCATGCTCTCCACCAGTCTTTCACATTGATATTGGGTGACTTTATGCCATTCCTGGTGCAAAAATTCAAGCAGCTTGGCTTTATTTGATGGCTTGTGACCATCCATCTTCCTCTTGATCACATTCCAGAGGTTTTCAATGGGGTTCAGGTCTGGAGATTGGGCTGGCCATGACAGGGTCTTGATCTGGTGGTCCTCCATCCACACCTTGATTGACCTGGCTGTGTGGCATGGAGCTGCTGGATAAACCAATCCTCACATCACTGATCCTCCACCAAATTTCACAGTGGGTACGAGACACTGGCTTGTAAGCCTCTCCAGGTCTTACACCGGTGTGAAATTTGGTGGAGGATCAGTGATGTGAGGATTGGTTTATCCATCGGGCAGATTTGTCTTTGTGAAGGACGCATGAATCAAGCCACGTACAAGGTTGTCCTGGAAGTAAACTTGCTTCTTTCTGCTCTGACAATGTTCCCCAACTCTGAGGATTGGTTTTTCCAGCAGGACAATGCTCTATGCCACACAGCCAGGTCAATCAAGGTGTGGATGGAGGACCACCAGATCAAGACCCTGTCATGGCCAGCCCAATCTCCAGACCTGAACCCCATTGAAAACCTCTGGAATGTGTCCAAGAGGAAGATGGATGGTCACAAGCCATCAAACAAAGCCAAGCTGCTTGAATTTTTGTGCCAGGAGTGGCATAAAGTCCCCCAACATCAATGTTAAAGTCTGGTGGCTAGCATGCCAAGGCCCATGAAAGCTATGATTGAAAATCAGGGTTATTCCACCAAATATTGATTTCTGAACTCTTCCCAAGTTAAAACATTAGTATGGTGTTTAAAAATGAATATGAACTTATTTTCTTTGCATTATTTGAGGTCTGACAGCACTGCATATTTTTGGTTATTTTGACCAATTGTAATTTTCTGCAAATAAATGCTCTAAATGACATTTTTATTTGGAATTTGGGAGAAATATTGTCAGTAGTTTATATAATAAAACAAAAATGTTAATTTTACCCAAAACATACCTATAAATAGTGAAACTGATAATTTTGCAGTGGTCTCTTAATTTTTTCCAGAGCTGTATATGCACACACTGGTCTTATCCAAATACCCATAATAGCGTACTACATACTTAAAACTCCATACTATTCACTCACCGTCGCATTCTATTTTGCATGTACCGTTTAGTAAAAAGTATGCAGTATGCCACAGCTGCAACTCAGTAGCAGCTCCTGATTGGCTGAGTAGGTGGGGCGGGGTAGAGTGTGGTTGGATATTTTCCAAATTCAACAGACATGCATTACATTAACCAGCCTGATAATAGCTATTTTCCGATTCGATTAATTTCTCTAAACTCTGAGTAAAATAGGAATGGAGTTATAGGCCTACTCAGGCTGCTTATAGTAGACTATCACATTAGACCTACACCAAACTAGACCATATAGCTCATCTATCCTATTTAAGGACTGAAGACAAACTAATTTGGTTCCATTTCAACAAAGTGTTGTAACATATAATAATGAAATCAAACAGCCTAGTAGTGCACACAAACGTTTAAAATGTTCAAATCAAGGGCTATTGCACATAAAACGTGTACAGTTGGGTGCATGCAAATTCAGAACTGCTGGACGGCACCATAATAAACTAAAGTACTGATCATTGAGAACAAGATGAAGGCTTGATCCATTAACTAAATAGATAGCCACGCCTACAACACTAAAACAATCCATATGTTCAAATCAAAAGGCCTGATTAATATGACATCAATAACGCAGCCACATCCCAAGTCCCTGGTGCCTACACATTCACAAATCAAAAGATGGTTTAGTATTTAAAAGCTCTGACGAAGGCCAAGAGAACAAGAAACAGTTTTCAATTAGAAAACATCAATCCACGTACTTTTTAAGGAGAAAAAAAGACTAGTCTACGATGCGATACTCGTGATCATTGTAAGAACAAAAACGGCATTTGAACAGCACCGCAAACAACCTGGTCTCAGAGCATTTTGTAGTATTCTGTATTTAAAGCAGACACTCCATTTAGAACGATGTACGTTTCGTATTGTATGCATTTCTTTTTGGACGTCCATTACCGATTTCATAACTTACGAATTTGCAAAACGTATGATATGTTACGAATTCTAGCTAGGTAGCTAACATTATCTAGTCAGGGCGTTTGGGTTAAGGTTAGGGTTAACGAAAGGGTTAACTAACATGCTAAGTAGTTGCAATGTAGCTCAAAAGTAGTTGAAAAGTTGCTTTGGGTTGCCAGACGTTCACGTTATATGCCAACCCATCCTAACCACACGACCAACCACCCTCCTTTTGTTTTTGACTTAAGTAACCATCTGTCTTATGTAACCATACCAGACGTAACATATACTAAATGGAGTGTCCCGGATAAACATACAGAATAATATGAAATGTTCTAAGACCAGGTTGCCGCAGAAGCTTGCTATTGGGCATCTTCCCAATTAATAATAGCCTAGTTTTGTTGGAAGAGAACTAGGGGCTTATCACTCGCAGCCCACCTCTTCCAATGCATTGTGGAAAAGTGTGCATCGAATTTTACTATATGAAGAGCCAAAATTAGCACAACATCCTGGCATTTAAACCATACAGAATAATATGAAATGTTCTAAGACCAGGTTGCCGCAGAAGCTTGCTATTGGGCATCTTCCCAATTAATAATAGCCTAGTTTTGTTGGAAGAGAACTAGGGGCTTATCACTCGCAGCCCACCTCTTCCAATGCATTGTGGAAAAGTGTGCATCGAATTTTACTATATGAAGAGCCAAAATTAGCACAACATCCTGGCATTTAAACCATACACGATTTAAGAAAATTCACATAATATAACGCTTCGAACACACCGACTGTGTCATTGCATCACTGCTACGTAACATTTTGCGCAGCTTGGCAACAATACAATACTGATGCAGGTATATTTTGCAGATGGTCGCATGCGGTTGGACACATGGAGGAGAGAATCATTTCCGCAGTATCCTCAAAACCGTGTCTTTTTGACACAACTGCTGACAGCTACAGTGACATAAACACAAAAAATGCTGCTTGGAGACAAGTGTCCACGATAGTAGGATTGCCAGGTCAGTTTAGTAGTGAGCTTGTGCTAGATGTGGCTAGTTAACGTGACCCACAACAATGGGTCCTGGAGAAGACTAGCCTGCCTTCATCAGAGCAGAAGGCACCCCAATTTTCTTTTCATATGGTAACATTGCATAATTAAAAAAGGATTCTAAACCAACTTTGGGAAAGTTATAGTCCTACTGAACATTCTGTAAAAGTACATCTGATGTCAAATAGGGACTATTAACTAGAGAGCCCTTTAGCTAGCTAGGTTGCACATAAAAACAATGTCAAATATTAATCAATTATGGTATCAAAGGCTTTAAAAATGTACTAGAATGTATCTTACCGGAGACAAATCGCCAGGCGTTCAACTGGGCTGATGGACTCCCGGTAGTTGGTATCCATCCGGATGATCCTGGCTCCAACCATCTGGAGCAGGTGATCGAACTGGCTTCGGTCCAGACGAAAGTAACTTCGGAATTCCTCTCCAAACAGTCGAAGCTCTTGAATGAGACGGTGGAGCTCCCCTGCCTGCTTTCGGGACTTTAACCATCTCTGGACCCACACAGACCTGCGCTTTTGGCGGGGCTGGTCCCGGCCCAACAGCGCGATCAAGACCATCTTCCTCAACGTTGGCCCCATTGTTGAAAGAGCCGACTCTGCTATCTTGACTATTATGCATTTCGCTCCAAAGCTGCATTTTGGAGGGAAATTATATTATAGGCTCTCACAATTAATTTGTGGATGTCATCGAATAAATAATATACTTGGCAAATAAATGAATAAAACATGTAATGAAATTCTCCAGTCAAACTGTTTTTATTATGTAATCCAACATTTTTTGTTTTACTGGATATGTGTGCAACAAAAATTCAACATCGACATTTTGCCACTTTCTGTCGTCTACGCATACAATTTGATGCATACGTTCGATAAATCGAACATATGCACCACACAGAACGCACTGTAACTGCAACGCAATGCTGCAAGGCAAACGCAGCGTTCCATTGGAAATGAATGTACTTCTGGTGTATCGAAACGTATAGACACAGTCGGTGTGTTCGAAGCGTGAAACGTTCTATTTTCGCATACTGAGAATGCGTCATGCTGGACTGCATGGTTTCGCATTATTGACTAATTTCGGTAGCACATCCCTATTGATTATCAGCTGTTGTCAAAGCCGAAATGAGTATGACATCTGCGCATTTAAAGTATACTCGATTTTGAAACGTCACATACTATAAAATTGTATATATTTTTTTGCATACTCAAACGGCCTATTAGCAGTTGTGGCTTGAGTAAAAGTAAAGATACCTTAATAGAAAATGACTAAAGTAAAAGTGAAAGTCACCCAGTAAAATACTACTTGAGTAAAAGTCTAAAAGTATTTGGTTTTAAATATACTTAAGTATCAAAAGTAAATGTAATTGCTAAAATATACTTAATTATCAAAAGTAAAAGTATAAATCATTTCACATTTCTTATATTAAAAAAACCAGATGGCACCATTTAATATTTTTATTTACTGATAGCCAAGGGCACACTCCAACACTCAACAGACATAATTTACAAACGAAGCATTTGCATTTAGTGAGTTTGCCAGATCAGAGGTAGTACCCGGATGACCAGGGATGTTCTCTTGATAAGTGTTTGAATTGGATCATTTTCTTGTCCTGCCAAGCATTCAAAATGTAACGAGTACTTTTGGGTGTCAGGGAAAATGTATGGAGAAAAAGTTAATTATTTGCATTAGGAATGTAATACAGTAAAAGTTGTCAAAAATATAAATAGTAAAGTAAAGTACAGATACCCCAAAAAACGACTTTAGTACTTTAGATCAGTGCCTATTAGGACACAAGTATGGGTATTCTGACATGACCACTAACTACATCAAGTTTGTGACTACAAACTTCTTGGGTGCATAGACCCTTTTCCAGTACACGACACACTGACGTCATGCACAAGAAAGCCATCGCCATCTGCCCATTCGACATACCCTAGATTTACGTTTTTATTACTTCTAAACAAAATAACTGTTTGGGGTTCTCATACGCTTACAATTACGTTTTAATTCTTGCTTGAACAGTCGTTAAGATTATATTTGGGTTGGGATCTTTGCAAAATAACTCATTTTGGATGCAGCAGTTGTTAGCTAGAATGCTAACGCTCGTTGATATAGGCTGTAGCAAAAGCTAGCCGAAATATCAATTTTACTGGTTGAAGTATAATGCAGTTGATTTGCGATGATGACACAAACATTATATTAAGCAGGACATTCATACGAGCCTTATAATCCAATCATAATCCAAAAGTAGTGTGAAAGTCACTCATAAACTACATGTAAATATGCTTTTTTGTTGTTGCTGGTGTTCTATAAGAACTCCCCCTTGTTCTGCCACCAACTTGCACAACTTGCGCACAGCGCCCTCGTGCGGCAATATTTGTAAACACAGAAAGGGGTCTATTTACAGCTTGTTTTGGTTGTGTTTCGGGCGATGTTTGTCCAATAGGAAGTGAATGGTGAATAATGTACTGTCATTTGAGACACTTTTATCGTACGAATAGGTGTTTGTGAACACCAACATGAATAAGAATGCTAACATGATTATAGATAATCATAAATTATTTGTGAATGATGAGTGAGAAAGTTAGAGGGATAAAGATCATACCCCCCCAAAAAATGCTAATCTCCCACATTATTGGTAATGGTGACAGGTTTGCATGCTTTGTTGGAGCCTAACTTTCTCACAGTCATTATTCATTAATGATTTTTCTTAATCATGGTATTATCAGGATTGATTTAGAAGTGTTCAGAAACATTGTATCTACTCACTTAGAAAATTACTCAAGTCATCATTCTATTGGGCAAAACAAAAACAAAACAAACTGCAAATGCATCCAATGAGTTTGTAGTCACAATTTTGATGTAGATAATATGTGCTAGGAATTTGGGACCAAATATTAAACTTTTGACTACTTTGGTAGACTAGAAGTGAAATTTGTCCAAATGCTTGACATCTTCAAATGGGGGGAGGAACTAGATCTATAAAGTGCTTTAATTTCTAAACAGTAAAATACCCTCAAATAAAAAGGGGACATTCTGTTCTGTCACCTCATATGAAACATTATCTCAAATCCAAAATGCTGGAGAATATAGCCACATTTTAAAGGTTGGCATCCCTGTCCAAATACAGACGTAGGAGAGTGTATTCTCGCATTCATATTCCTGCCATCTTTCCACATAAGTTAATGAGTACACTGACACAAGGAAACACTTTGCTGAAACATTACGCTTTAAGGAAATATGTTTATTGAAGTAACCAGCATATCCAAGAGGATCCATCACGAGATAAAGAACATGTCCAGAGGCATTTCTTTCCAGACCCCCTCCCCTTCTCCCTACAGCATTACTTGTAAGGGGAAAGGGGGATACCTAGTCAGTTGTACACCTGAATGCATTCAACTGAAATGTGTCTTCCGCATTTAACCCAACCCCCTTGTACAATGTTGGTCCAAAAGAAGCATTAAATATAAGGTCATACATGCTTTGCAACTGAAATTCAAAACATGAGATGAAGCACATCAATTTCAGAGATTGTCAGTGGTTGTTAAAAACAATACTAAGAACTTTTGTAATTTGACTATACAGGCTAAATGCATTAAAATAAAAATAGGCCTACATTGGATGTAATTTAGGTCAGAAAAATTCTGACTTGAGAAATTAAATATTGGAATGTGAACAGTTCACAGTAAAAAGAAAAATAGGAATGATAGATTGATTTCATAAAAACACCATAGATATTAAAGCTCTAAATAAGAGGAAATTCTTAAAATGAGGTATCCATAAACAGAGTAGGGTTGTTCCATGAAATTAGTTGCTTTTGCATCCTTTGATATTTTAAGTAGAAATTGTGCACCAATATTGGATTTTAAAAGCCTGTTATATTAAATGAAGTAGACCACATGGAAAATTATATAAATCAGATTTTTTTTATATGAATAAAATTCAGCATTGACATGTCCCTCTGTGCACTGACTTCTCAGAAGATTTTAATCCGCTTCTCCCCAAAATTGTAAAACCCTAGTTATTCTGTTGCTTTGACAGTAATTTATGAATATTTTTTTTTATTTCATGAGATTAGTGATTCATTAAGGTAAAAAAAGTAAAGTAAAAGAAAAATAAAGAAAAGTCCTTAATTTTAAGGTCAACCCTGTTACGTGAACCGAACTTGTCTTAATATCATGAAACTATTCCTTTTAAATATATTTTTCAAAAATAAACTAATAGCCAAATCATAGTGTAAACGCAGGTGAGCTGGTTCTACTCTTTTAGGCCATTTTCTGGTGTTGTGGTGGAAAACTGAGTGGGCCGAGCTTTAACTCGTCAACCCTGCTACCCATTGCTACAGGCTAATAATGCTTCATTTAATAAAATGTTGTGAACCTTGCATTCAATAGCCCCTCCCTGTTGCATGCAACAAGCTTCCATTCCTCCTGTCACAAGGGGATTTATGGCTGATTTAAGATGAAATCATCAACCCTGTTACTTTATTTGGCAGTTATAGTATTTTTTTATTATTTAACCTCTTGAGATGGGAAAACATGTTTTATTAAGTTGAAAATGTGCTCATCGTTACAGAATGAGATATATATATATATATATATATATATATATATATATATCCAAATTACAGTACCTAAAAAGGACTCATTTCGTGGAACAACCCAGTGGCATTTAACAATAAAATGACTCAGAAAAAAACTTTCCATGAATTAGGTGGAGAAACAGGTGGCAAATAATTCTATATTTGTCCTAAAAAGGCTGGTTCATTTAGTTTGTTTCTAAAGAGCATTAAGACGCAATGCAAAACGGACAACAAAGCAATTTGCTCTGAGCAATACATGATATGAAAATCCAACATAAAGAAGGAAGACATGGCTATAGTAAGTTAAAGCACAGGGATATGAACAATACCACTCCCTTTAAGGCACCGTCAGCATAAGATACTAGTCTTTCTGTATCATATGCACTTTCTCTTAAGAAACACTTTTGACCTGGTAAAAACTAAAACATGTTTGTTAAAACATTTCAATTTGCCTTAATCATTGTCATTTAAAAAAACTGTCATTATCTTTTACTGAGCACTGATTTAACAGTAAACCTTCCAGTTTCTTGAAATGAATTAAAGTGCTGCAAACTAGGCTATTTATTCACTGAAAACCTGCTTGGCCTAAAACAATACTAGGCTATTCTTTGTGTATTTTGAATTGAGACATAATAAATTGAAGTACAGTGTCTGTTAAAAATGTAGCATTTCAAATCTGATGTCAATACTAGGTGGCTATTTCAAAGGTCAACATTTTTCTGTCCATTCATTGGAGCTTATAAGATTGATTCAATGAAACGGATTCCTGTAGTAACTGTTGACTAACTGCATGTCTATGACTGAGGATCAAAAGGAGCAATTTGGTCCCAAAAACATTTCAACAGAGACTGTTCAAATATCCAGTTGTTGTTCTGAAATACTTAGCTTTGGTTAAACCTCCCTTTTGAATGATAACTTGCAGAACAATGCATAGAGGAAGTAAACTGTACATAGTTCACAACCAACTGATTGATTGACGTAAGATGCCCCATAGCACACTTATAGGCCGATTTCATCATCAAACTCATCTTCAAATGTGTAGCCCCGTCCATTGTCTCCCCCTTCCTCTTCCTCGGAATCAGTCTCTGAGTGACAGTTGTCAACCCTCCTCCTGTCCAATGGGGTGACACCCTCATACTCTGAGCTGTGTGAGGAGGCGGGACTGGAAGGTGAATCCGCCTTGTGATTGGTGGGCTGTACCTCTATTCCCGCGATTGACACGTTGATGACTTTGTTCCCCCTCTCTCGATCTTCCTCGGTGGGACTCACACACTCTTCCTCAACATCTAACCCCTGACCTTCCTCCTCCGACGCTTGGCGAATTATCTCCTCTCGTTTGTCGCTGAATCTCACCTTCGGCCTCTGCCCTTTGGCCTTGATCCCTCCAGTCCCCTCTATTATCCTTCCATCTCCCACCTCATCTCCCTCGATCCCTAAAAGCTTCTTCTCATTCAGCTCGTTCCTTATGCTGACAGACTGATCCTCCGCCGCCATTTTAAAATTCTCCACTTCAACGACAAGACTTTTGCTTGGACTGAAGACGTCTTCCTCATTAGCGCAAGTCCTAGTCCAGTCTGAGTCCAGCCCCAGTCCATCCATCACCCCCAGCACATCACCCATGATGGACGGACCCAGGTCGAAATCCATATCGAGTGTGAAAGACGACACCGACTCGGAATGCTGAAGCTCACTGTTCAGTGGGCTTCCGAAGCCATCCGTGACATCATCAGTGTGGTTAAGTGGCGTCTCGGAATCAATGGGCGCCATTGAGTCGTTTGTTGCCGTGGCACCCGGAGACCCAGGTTCAGGGCTGGGGCCGACAGTAGCCAGGAAGGAGGTGTCACCGAAAGCATCTCCGCCCCTCCCGATGTGCATGGTGTGGCGGAAGTCCCCCAGCGGAGCTGAGATCATGGTGGGGTCCAGGCGAGGTGCCTTGTGGGACGACTTGTGGAGTGGCATGACAGCTGACAGAGGGAGAAAGAATTATGGAGAAAGGAGGCAAGAGAGAGAGAGAAGATGGGGTTCAGAGGGAGAGGAAAAAGTGGTGTAGAGAAGAGAGGGTGGGAAAAAATGAAAGAGTGACAGAAATAAAGAAAGAGGCCAGAGACGGGGAGAAAAGAAAACCAGTTGGATGAGACAACACATCAAGCAGAAACATGATCTTCTATGCATCAGAAAACACACGGGAAGTCTAAATGAAACTAACAAACTACCTTGATGTTCTTACTTTGACGTAATCTATTTATGCGGACACTGAGCCAAGTTCAGTCAGTGTGAGACAAATACCAACTCAATAAACCTATTTAGAAAACACATAACAGAAATAAAATACCTTCACAAAAAGGTATTGTGCCAGTATATAAAACTGTCAACATAGATAACAGAGAGAAAGTGAATATGAGGGGCCCAGAGCCAAACTGTCACTGAGGGGCCATTTCCCTTGATTAGTGTCACTATACAGGGCAGAACTTCTATGGTCTTATATACAGTGACCTGTCATGACAGGCCTACATGAAAACATCACTGTTGTGCAAGAGTGTGAGAAACCAACGAGTCGTTTGGCATTGATATTTATGCCAAGGCCATGCCGGGACTTGCAAGTGAAACATACTCATGCAACACAAGAACATACTTCTGCCTGGATTCCTTCCCTCGGGGTAGGAGACTTTAAAGCCATAGACAAACACTATCTAGGGCAATACTAAAAGCAATTACAATGATTCCCTATTGCATTGAATTGAAAACTATATTGAAAACCGGTGTTGCTGAGCTTTTAAAAACAAATGAGGTAGCCCACATTTAAAAAGCAGTCTGACATTACTGTCATATGTTTACTATTTACCAATAACTTTCATCAGAGGATGAAACAGTAAGCGGGTGAAAGTTAATTAGTCCCTATGTGCGTCCCCTTGTCCTTGCAAGTGACATGCCTCATCAAAACAAAATCAACAACTCCTCATAAAACTGATCGCTTTTATGCGGCAAGGCAGGCTACATTATGTCAAACTTACTGCCAGACATAGCTCGGGACCCCATTTCAACAAATAGCGAATGTCTGCGAATTGAACTCTAAAACGTATCATATAGATTGTTTAGCAGTAGTAGTCTATGTAAGGCCATATTGAGTGATGTCAATGGGGAGGAAAGGGGGTAAAACTTGCGCTCCGCCGATCAAGTTTCTGAGTGGAATGTTTCCAAAGCAGAAAAAGTATGGGAAACTTACTTTGATTACGCTCGTGTTTCGCTTCCTCCCGCCTCACTATCCCTCTTTTCATCGGTCTTTTCTTCTTTATCTTCTCTTCTGGCTTCTTCTCGCTCTGTCCCAGCGTCGTTCGGCCCTTTCTAATATTTCTTTTTCTAAGGGATTGGCAAGGAAGTGACGCGATATTTTATTAGGGAGTGTTTTACGGAGGGGGAATGACGGGGTCCAGGGTCCACATCAAGTGCACACATAATCAAACAATCAATAACTAAATGTTTTTGATACAAGGTTTTTGTTACAAGTATGTTGCATAAGGGGCTCCCGAGTGGCGCGGCGGTCTAAGGCACTGCATCTCAGTGCAAGAGGCGTCACTACAGTAACCTGGTTCACTACAGTAACCTAGTTCGAATCTACCCAGTCACTACAAAGAGACAGGAGTCCTTCATAACTCAATTGCTGGAGAGGAAGGAAACTGCTCAGAGATTTCAACATGAGGCCAATGGGGACATTAAAACAGTTAGAGTCTAATGGCTGTGATTGGAGAAAACTGAGGATGGATCAACATTGTAAGTTACTCCACAATACTAACATAAATGACAGTGAACAGAAGGAGGCTTGTACAAAATATATTCCAAATGTGCATCCTGTTTGCAATAAGGCACTAATGTAAAACTGCAAAAAATTTACTTTATGTCCCGAATTCAAAGTGTTATGTTTGGGGCAAATCCAATACATCACTGAGTACCACTCATCATATTTTCAAACATGGCGGTAGCTCCATCATGTTATGTGTATGCTTGTCACCGGCAAGGACTTGAGTTTTTTTTTTTTTTTTTATAAAAATAAACGGAATAGAGTTATGCACAGGCAAAATCCTAGAGGAAAACCTGGTTCAGTCTGCTTTCCAACAGACACTGGGAGACATTAATCTTTCAGAAGGACAATAACCTAAAACACAAGGCCAAATATACACTGGAGTTGCTTATCAAGACAACATTGAATGTTCCTGAGTGGCCTAGTTACAGTTTTGACTTAAATCGGCTTCAAAATCTATGGCAAGACTTTAAATTGACTGTCTAACAATGATCAACAATCATCCTGGCAGATGTCAGAGCTTGAATAATTTTTTAAAGAATGTGTAAATATTGTACAATCCAGCTGTGCAAAGTTCTTCGAGCAGGTGAGTCAAACTCATTCACATGGAGGTCCTAGTACCTGCTGGTTTTTGTTTTTTTACTTTCAATTAAGAAAAAGGTATGAAATGGTATGAAATGTATGCATTCACTACTGTAAGTCGCTCTGGATAAGAGCGTCTGCTAAATGTCTAAAATGTAAATGTAAACGTATCACATCCGGCCGTGATTAGGAGTTCCATAGGGTGGCGCACAATTGGCCCGGGGTAGGCCATCATTGTAAATAAGAATTTGTTCTTAACTGACTTGCCTAGTTAAATACAAATAATTAGGCTACATTAATGAGAGCTCTTCTCTCTGTCTCTCCCTCAGCCAGTCAGGTTGGTGTCATTCCTGTACATGATAGAAACTTAGCTAATTACTATGGGTGTAAGAAATTGGCTACAATTCCTCCCTTTTCGGGAATGCTGTCAGGCAAGTCAGTCGTCATACTCAACCACTTAGCAGCACAACATGCTTTGTCCTAGAGAGCACTGCCTGTGGGGTCTAACACTCAGTTCCTCTTCGCTAATTTGGATCAGTCCGCTATTATCCATCTTGAAAGGGGACTTGAGGAAATCCTGGATCTAGGCAATCAGAATTCTGCCCGCTGCTGTAGGAAGACCTTCCGTTTGCTGTGGGACAGGAGAAACTATCTCTCATCTTCCTCCCCATTCAGCCCCATATCACTCATACTTCAGGGAATCACACAATGATGAGGCATGGAAGTGACTCACTGTTTTGTGGGATATCGTCACCCAAGGTTTACATAGCTGTGGGAGGTGTCCAAAGGTTCAATTGAATGGCACACCGTGGGAATTGAATTCAATCAGGGAAAAGTAAAGTGTCTTCTACTACCCATCAAGTCCCAAATACAACCTCTGGATGAACCAGTAGACTATCAGGAACCAGTGGAGGTGTTTGTGGTCACACTGATGAGTGCCTATGGGAATGTTTTTATTTTTTTTATTTAACATTTATTTAACTTTATTTAAATATTGATATAGGATATTGCATCTGAGTCCTTGCTCTCTATCTCTGTCTCTCTGTGTCACACACACATCATACAATAGTAAGATATCCTCCTCTGCTGACCATTTGTGTGCGTGTGTGTGTGTGCGTGCGTGCGTGTGTTTTGCAAAGACACTGTGCTTAGGGTTGTGAGTATGAAAAGACGTACATCCTGCAGCAGTCGAGGTGCAGGGCAGGAAATAGAGAGAACAGCAGGGGGAAGGAGGAAAAGGGGAAATGAGGTACAAATGTATGTGTGTTTATTACGCCATATTACTCACCTCTCCCGTGCTCTATTCTGTTTGCCAAATATGACCTCATAAATAGAATAGAGCCAGTTGGGAAATCAGAATTTGCTCAGTAATAAAAAATACATAATTATTTGCTCTTATCTGACAGAAGTTGGACTTCTGTCTCAGGTGACATGACCTAGCCATTAACCCAATAATGTTTAAAATGAAAGCCATGGGATTAGTGGCCCATATAAACTTTTTTTAATCGTGTCTGCTGTTCAGTTCAATGCCAAATGAGGATGCTATTAATCTTTTATAGTGCTTGATTCCACCCGATTGTATTATCTACTGTCACTGTAAATCGACTATTATGGTTCATGAGTCAATGCATTTAAGACACTACAACATAGTATCAATGTGTCTGATAAAACAGTGTAGGTTACGCATCAGTCATAATTATTTCTATGTCTGTCCTTATATTGTTCATGTGTGGCTCCGTAGATGGGCTCATCGCTATTAAGACACTGACGTCTTGCTCCCAGACAAATTAAACAACTTCTTTGTTCGCTTTGAGGACAATACAGTGCCACTGACACGGCCCGCTACCGAGTAAAACATTTAAACGTGTTAATCCTTGCAAGGCTGCCGGCCCAGATGGCATCCCTAGCCGCGTCCTCAGAGCATGCGCAGACCAGCTGGCTGGTGTGTTTACGGACATATTGAATCAATCCCTATCCCAGTCTGCTGTTCCCACATGCTTCAAGAGGGCCACCATTGTTCCTGTTTCCAAGAAAGCTAAGGTAACTGAGCTAAATGACTATCGCCCCGTAGCACCCACTTCCGTCATCATGAAGTGTTTTGAGAGACTAGTTAAGGATCATATCACCCTACCTGACAGCCTAGACCCACTCCAATTTGCATACCGCCCCAATAGGTCCACAGACAACGCAATCGCAATCACACTGATCACTGCCCTAACCCATCTGGACAAGAGGAATACCTATGTAAGAATGCTGTTCATCGATTACAGCTCAGCATTTAACACCATAGTACCCTCCAAACTTGTCATTAAGCTCGAGACCCTGGGTCTCGACCCCACCCTGTGCAATTGGGTCCTGGACTTCTGACTGGCCGCCCCCAGGTGGTGAGGGTTGGAAACAACATCTCCACCCCGCTGATCCTCAACACTGGGGCCCCACAAGGGTGCATTCTCAGCCCTCTCCTGTACTCCCTGTTCACCCATGACTGCTTGGCCACGCACGCCTCCAACTCAATCATCAAGTTTGCAGACGACACTACAGTGGTAGGCTTGATTACCAACAACGACGAGATGGCCGACAGGGAAGAGGTGAGGGCCCTCAGAGTGTGGTGTCAGGAAAATAACCTCACACTCAACGTCAACAAAGGAGATGATCGTGGACTTCAGGAAACAGCAGAGGGAGCACCCCCCTATCTACATTGACGGGACAGCAGTGGAGAAGTTGGAAAGTTTTAAGTTCCTCGGCGTACACATCACGAATAAAGTAAAATGGTCCACCCACACAGACAGAGTGGTGAAGAAGGCGTAACAGCGCCTCTTCAACCTTAGGAGGCTGAAGAAATTTGGCTTGTCACCGGAAACACTCACAAACTTTTACAGATGTACAATCGAGAGCATCCTGTCGGGCTGTATCACCGCCTGGTACGGCAACTGCTCCGCCCACAACCGTAAGGCTCTCCAGAGGGTAGTGAGGTCTGCACAACGCATCACCGCGGGCAAACTACCTGCCCTCCAGGACACCTACACCACCCGATGTCACAGGAAGGCCAAAAAGATCATCAAGGACAACAACCACCCGAGCCACTGCCTGTTCACCCCGCTATCATCCAGAAGGCGAGGTCAGTACAGGTGCATCAAAGCTGGGACGGAGAGACTGAAAAACAGCTTCTATCTCAAGGCCATCAGACTGTTAAACAGCCATCACTAACATTGAGTTGCTGCTGCCAACATACTGACTCAAATCTCTAGCCACTTTAATAATGAAACATTGGATGTAATAAACGTATCACTAGTCACTTTAAACAATGCTACTTTATATAATGTTTACGCACCCTACATTACTCATCTCATATGTATATACTGTACTCTATACCATCTACTGCATCTTGCCTATGCCGCTCGGCCATCGCTCATCCATATATTTATATGTACATATTCTTATTCATTCCTTTACACTTGAGTGTATAAGGTAGTTGTTGTGAAATTGTTAGATTACTTGTTAGATATTGCTGCACGGTCGGAACTAGAAGCACAAGCATTTCACTACACTCGCATTAACATCTGCTAACCATGTGTATGTGACCAATAAAATTTGATTTGATGTGTAGGGTAACGTGAAGGTAACTAGCTCCCCTAAGAACAAAGTCCAATTGCTGACACAAAATGCAATGTTTTTTGTTTCGGCAATAAAATTATCTCCAAATCATGTCAAAATCATCCTAAAGTATCAGGGAAAAAATTACTGCGTAACTCAATGAAGTGAGTTGTAGATTATTTGGACATGATTTGGAAAATCCTAATTTGGAGCAAGTTGCCGCATTGGAGGATGGGCCAATTGCCCCCTACACACTCACCTTAAATGTTAGTGCTCTATGAAACATTTATTAAAATGTGTATCTCTAAACAAGTGGATAGTTTTTTTTAGGCTCCCCTAATGGTATATATATATATATATATATATATATATATATATATATATATATATATATATAAACATTGATAGATCTAACTTAATTGTCACGTCCTGACCATGTTATTTTCTATGGTAGAGTAGGTCAGGGCGTGACAGGTTTTTTTTCTCTCTATGTTTTCTATTTCTATGTTTAGGTTCTAGTTTTGTATTTCTATGTTGGGGTTTTGTTTGGGATCATCTCCAATTAGAGGCAGCTGGTCCTCGTTGTCTCTAATTGGAGATCATACTTAAGTAGGGGTTTTTCCACCTGGGTTTTGTGGGTGATTCATTTTGAGTTGCGTATGTGTTCATCGCTGCGTCACGCTTTGTTGTTTGTTTTTCTTTTCTTTTTTAAAATGTCAGTGTATTTATATATATTGCATAGTTTCACAGTATAAATAAAAATGTGGACCGACACACACGCTGCACTTTGGTCCGATCATTCCTACGACAACCGGGACATGATTATATACAGTATGTATAACTTTTTGTAAATCACGAAATATTAGATAAACTTACCTCAGAATCGTTATGTTAGATTGACTTAAATTTTCCGTATGAGACAGAGAACATTTTTAGTTAAGCAAGAGTACTGGCGGCCAGGGAAAGTGTTGGTAAAAAAATTGTGACAAAGTGGTGTCTGTGAGAATTACGGGGGGGGGGGGGGGGGGCAGTTAGCCCACGTTACACTATCACGAGTTTTTGAAGCACACAGTGTTTCAACATGGGATCGATTTCAAAAACAATGTTGGGAAGACAAACATTCAGATTGCTAATTATGGGAGGCCCAGGGGGGTCTCCCAAATGAAACATGACCCAGCTACCACATACTATATGTTTCTTGGATCTTGGTGAGAGCATGGTTGTCCTATGGTTATTTTGCATACAACCTTCTAGCAATGGTGCATGATTTTTTTTTTTTAACTAGGCAAGTCAGTTAAGAACAAATTCTTATTTACAAGGATGGCCTACCCCAGCCAAATGACACTGGGCCAATTGTGCACCGCACTTTGGGACTCCCAATCACAGCCAGATGTGATACAGCCTGGATTTACATTTTTGTCATTTAGCAGATGCTCTTATCCAGAGCGACTTACAGTAGAGAATGCATACATTTCATACATTTTTTTCCCCGTACTGCTCCCCCATGGGAATCGAACCCACAACCCTGGCATTGCAAACACCATGCTCTACCAACTGAGCCACACAGGACTGTAGTGATACCTCTTGCACTGAGATGCAGTACCTTAGACCGCCTTAGACCACTGCGCCACTCGGGATACCCAGCTAGCACATAACGTTCTGAGAACCATATGTTGCTTAGGTGGGAATTTCAGTACTTCAGTATAACGTTTCCCACAGGTTTCCTCATGCTCTTATATAAAGTAATGTTCTCAGAACGCTCAGAGAACATTAAGAAACAACGTTCTTCTGTGGGAATTTCAGTACTTCAGTATAATGTTTTCTGCAGGTTTCCTTATGGTTCTATTTGAAATCAAATTGTATTGGTCACATACACATATTTCGCAGATGTTATTGCGGGTGTAGCGAAATGCTTGTGTTCCTAGCTCCAACAGTGCAGTATTGTCTAACAATTCACAACAATACACACAAATCTAAAAGTAAAATAATGGAATTAAGAAATACATAATTCCATTCCATTCTAAAACCTTTTAGAAGTAATGTCCCTTGTTTAGGGGACCTGCGTGGTTCTGGTACCGGTTCGGACTGACATTTTCGCTTATAAATCTGTGGACACCTTAGATTGAAATGGCATGCATTGAATGACAAATAGCCCTGGTGCCCACTGACACAGTAGTATTTTTTCTGAGCCTGTGTGACTTAGATGTGGAATCTGAAACCACTTGAAGCTGGTATGCCCCTCCTACCATTTCATTAGCTCTTCTGACATTTCATTCGCTCTTCCGACTGTCCATCAACTTTTGTCTGAACCCCACATCATAGCCACTGACAAAGCAAATGCCTGCAATCATTACATCGTAGCGCATTCAGAGATCGATTAATAGCTATTAATCAAAAATAATTTATAGATTTTAAACAAAACACACTCTCTGTGTAATAGACGGACAAGATTAATATGAAATGAAAGGCGAGTTCCTAACGAGTTTAGGAAGCTAAGCTAGAGCTCTGTGATACATTCACAGCGATGGGGGCAGACGTTTTGATCAAGAGAGACCTTTGGAAAATATGCACATTTTCTCTAACACTAAACATACAAATATGCATTTCCCAGTTACAAGGAAGGTGGAATCTTAGAGTTAGTAGTTTTATAACTTGATAATGCTGTATTTAGAAAGCATATAAGTAATTTTAAGCCTTCTTCATACAGTTTTGTTGAATAGGAAATACATCACATAAAATATGTAATATTTTTATCATATTTGTACTGTGTACTTGAGCTTGTGTCCTCAAAAGTGACTACACCTTAGCAATTTACAGCTATTTTAACCAGAAAGATGAGATTTAAATCTTTCTTTGAATATGCAGAACTTCTAGTTATTATTTATGGCCCTCTCATGATAAATAATTACTTTTGGGGCTTACATTACTTTTTCTGATTGATTTAGTTACATTTAACTGGTTAAAGTCATGTTCTCAAAACGTTCAGAGAACATTAAGAAACAGCGATCTTCTTGTGGGAATTTCTGTACTTCAGCATAAGGTTTTGTGCAGGTTTCCTCATGTTCTTAGAACATTAAGAAAACGTTTCATAAAAACCACAAGAAAACATTAGTAATGTTCAAAGAAAAATCTAAGAATGTTATTTTAAAAGAACAGAAGTGAACATTTTGCCTGTTCTGGGAACTTACATTTTTAGTTTGCAGGGAGACTCTGAGAACGTTTTACTATGGTTCCCTGGAAGTTTTCGTAGGAGGTTTTATTAACGTTCTGAGAATGTAAATTATAGGCTATTTGGAGGTTTTTGAAGAATGTCCTTAAAACTTTCACAGATTTTTTTTTTGTTGCATAGGGCAACCAACCCATCATCAGCATCTGGCTCCGAGGCACATTCCTCTGAGACAAGGCCATACCTCAAACTATTCAATAAAATTGACATCTGTGCCCAGTACGGGTTGTCATCTCCGAACAGTCCTGTATCTTAGACCCTTTTCAGGTGTCCCAACTTTTCTTTTTATAAAAAATGTATTAATTCAGGCTACAAGAGCATAGACCCAATGACAGTCACTGAATGTCATTACACTTTTTGGTGTTTTGTAACAGATTCATCAAATTGCGTGAGTGCACAGTGCATTGTTTTGATGCTTGAGTGGATGAACATGCGCAGGTAGCCTACTTTTTTAAGTGATTTGTTTGACAATAAGATGAAAACATCATGACTGGTTGTGTTCATGCTAAATAAAAAACAGACAGTTAAATATCATTTACTATTAGGCCCATAATTTTTTTGTGCACACATAGGAGGTCCCATGAAATAAATAGAGACTCCCGAATGTCACGGTATAATTCACACACTGCGAACAATGTTGCTATGACCCAAGTCAAATATTCAAATTGAACTGGCTGTATTTAGACCAGAGTTTAGAGTTTAATTTTTTTTAATTAATACTTTTTTACTTTCAGATTTTTCAGGGGGCACCCTCAGCATACCTGCTTCCCACGGCTATATGCGGATCAATTTTCCAAAACGTAATAATAATTATTTATTTTTAATTCAGGAACTCTGTCGGGGTCTCAAATTACTGTTTAGAGTTAGAATAGTAGAATACACAAGGTGCAATTTTTTGGTTGTGGATCAGCAGTTTTTCTCTTGTTATGTCAGTCACTACACTGTCACTCAATTAGCTCATGTCAGATATTTTTTTTAGATTGGTAAATTAGTCGAGCCAGCTATCTAAACTTGTAGTAATCATTGTCGAATTACCGACTGGGGGGCCACTTAGGGCCCCCAAAAGGCTATGGCCGGCTCTGACTGCACGTGTGGGTATGGATTTGGGTACAAAGACCAGCGAGCTACTGCGGCCCCTCATGATGAGTTCAGATTTTTTGTGGCCCCCACCCCCATCAAAGTTGCCTATCCATGGTCGAGACTATCTTATCACATTCACCTTGATTGACAGTGGTGTGGTGGAGGATGAAGAGTCTTAAATATATATATTTATTTTGCTTATAACAGCTTTTAACCAGTAGGGAGAGTAAAAACATGTTTTATTCAATATTATTCTACAACATCAAGGGTTACGGTGTAACAACAATAACTTTATTACGCAAGTAGTAGCAATAGTGATAATGAGAAGGCAAAACTTTGAAATCTAGGAACAAAGTAGGTGTGTATTTTCCTCCAATGAGAGGAGGCGAGGCAAAGGAAACGGAAGGCGAGGCATACGTTCCATATCTAATGCAACTGCCATTTTGTTTTTCAGTTGAAGATCCATTGCAGCTACCGTTGTTGTTGTGAAAATGGTGTTATTCGACGTTTAGATATTGCTTTATAGTGTGTTTTTTTCTTAAATTTAAAGACTGTCTTGTTGAGAAGTAGTGGATGGTAGTGTAAAAGACCAACTTTCCTTGTATATTGTGATTTAATTGTTCTTGTTTACGTTAGGGTCTTCTGGCCGACGACGTTCTATTATATTGGTACTGTAGCCAGCTAGTTATATCGGTGGCAAAATGGCGGCGAATACGACCCAGACAGCTCCAGCTGCTAACTGGTAAGACTTAAAATTATCAAGTTAAACATATCAAGCTTTCGAATAGGTTCTCACTTTATTTTGACCTGTATTCTAGCTAGACATTGACATTTAATAACGTTCGAAGAAAGCCTGCGATTCGCAGAGTTCTTCTCGTTCCGTTAGTTAACGTAGCTAACGTTACCTAGCTAACGCTAACTAGCCAGTAAGTTAACGTTAGCTAACTCCTACTTTCCTGCAGCTTTGTATCGGCTAGGCTTCTGTACTAGTAAACACCACCAACTATGTAGTACGTAGTTATGATACACAAGGTAATTAGCTATCTGGGTCACAGTCCAGTAACCTAGTAACAGACTCTCACCAAGTTTACGTTATCTTCCAGGCCGGGTCACAACTTCTAGTATCAACACGATTTTCATGTCTACGATGGGTCATCAAGAACTGGTGTAATAGGGCTAATGGGTTGATTCCGGACCGGGCAGTTGAACTACTCTCTCAAGGCTTGGGCAATATTGTATAACTTGTCATTGAATCACATCTATAAGATTTGGAAGTGGTCTAGCTAATTGTCAGAAAAGTTACTGGCTCTTAAATATAGGTAGGGCCAGGCGATGACTGTTTTATTCTGTACGAGCAGGGGTTCTTGCTATTCTTCATCTGGAGTCAAAGCACTCTTATTTTGAGCCTCGCTCAACATACCCTCTGCTGACAGACACATTTATTTCCCATCAATGAGAATGTCCCATTTTATTTAGGGGCTACAGAAATAGCAGGCTTTGAATTTTATGTTTGTGGCAGGGCCATGCTCAAGCAGCTGAGATGCTCATTCAACAGGTTACCTTACTAAAATGTATTCATATACACTGAGCAAAAATATGAACACAACATGTAAAGTGTTGGTTTCATGAGCTAAAATAAAAGATTCCAGAAATTGTCCATATGCGCATCAAGCTTATTTATCTAAAATGTTGTGCAAAAATGACATCTGTTAGTCATCATTTTGCCTTTGCCAAGATAATCCATCCACCTGACAGGTGTGACATATCAAGAAGCTGATTAAACAGCATGATCATTACACAGGTGCACCTTGTGCTGGGGGCAATAAAGGGCCACTCTAAAATGTGCAGTTTTGTCACACAACACAATGCCACAGATGTCACGTTTTGAGGGAATGTCCACCAGAGCTGTTTCCAGATAATTTAATGTTTATTTCTTTACCATAAGCCACCTCCAATGTCGTTTTAGAGAATTTGGCAGTAAGTCCAACCGGCCTCACAAACCTCTCTAGGGTATGTGGGACGAAATCGTCCCAACTACGTAACAGCCAGTGGAATCCTGTGGCGCGTTATTCAAATACCTTAGAAAGGCTATTTTTCAAACATATAACTATTTTACATCATTTTAAAGACAAGACTCTCGTTAATCTAACCACACTGTCCGATTTCAAAAAGGCTTTACAACGAAAGCAAAACATTAGATTATGTCAGCAGAGTACCCAGCCAGAAATAATCAGACACCCATTTTTCAAGCTAGCATATAATGTCACATAAATCCAAACCACAGCTAAATGCGGCACTAACCTTTGATGGTCTTCATCAGATGACACCCCTAGGACATTATGTTATACAATACATGCATGTTTTGTTCAATCAAGTTCATATTTATATCAAAAACCAGCTTTTTACATTAGCATGTGACGTTCAGAACTAGTATACCCCCGCAAACTTCCGGTGAATTTACTAAATTACTCACGATAAACGTTCACAAAAAACATAACAATTATTTTAAGAATTATAGATACAGAACTCCTCTATGCACTCGCCATGTCCGATTTTAAAATAGCTTTTCGGTGAAAGCACATTTTGCAATATTCTGAATAGATTGCCCGGCATCACAGGGCTAGCTATTTAGACACCCAGCAAGTTTAGCCTTCACCAAAGTCAGATTTACTATAAGAAAAATGTTATTACCTTTGCTGTCTTCGTCAGAATGCACTCCCAGGACTTCTACTTCAATACCAAATGTTGGTTTGGTCCCAAATAATCCATTGTTATATCCAAATAGCGGCGTTTTGTTCGTGCGTTCAAGACACTATCCGAAAGGGTAAATAAGGGTTACGCGCCCGACGCGTTTCGTGACCAAAAAATTCTAAATATTCCATTACCGTACTTCGAAGCATGTCAACCGCTGTTTAAAATCAATTTTTATGCCATTTTTCTCATAAAGCGATAATATTCCGACCGGGAAAGCGTGTTTACGTTCAGAGAGAGAAAGTAAAAGCATGGGATCCCCTCGTGCACGAGCCTCAGTCTGATGGCCCTCTGATCGACCACCATCCAAACGCACTAAAGTTTTTCAGCCAGCGGCTGGAATTACATCATTTAGCTTTTTCCCGGGTTCTGAGAGCCTATGGGAGCCGTAGGAAGTGTCACGTTATAGCAAAGATCCTAAATTTTCTTAAACCTCTTATGGCTAGGGGGCAGTATTTTCACGGCCGGATAAAAAAACGTACCCGATTTAATCTGATTATTACTCCTGCCCAGAAACTAGAATATGCATATAATTATTAGCTTTGGATAGAAAACACCCTAAAGTTTCTAAAACTGTTTGAATGGTGTCTGTGAGTATAACAGAACTCATTTGGCAGGCCAAAACCTGAGAAGATTCCAAACAGGAAGCGACCTCTCTGACAAGATCTTGTTCTTCTTGTCTCTGTTTATTGAAGACTGAGGATCTTTGCTGTAACGTGACACTTCCTACGGCTCCCATAGGCTCTCAGAGCCCGGGAAAAAGCTGAATGATATCGAGGCAGCCCCAGGCTGAAACACATTTGCGCTTTTGGCAAGTGGCCGATCAGAGGATAATGGGCTTAGGCGCGTGCACGAGTCAACCCCGTGCTTTATTTTCTTTCGTCGATTTACCTAAACGCAGATTCTCGGTCAGAATATTATCGCTTTTTTACGAAAAAAATTGCATAAAAATTGATTTTAAACAGCGGTTGACATGCTTCGAAGTACGGTAATGGAATATTTAGAATTTTTTTGTCACGAAATGCGCCGTGCTCGTAACCCTTATTTACCCTTTCGGATAGTGTCTTGAACGCACAAACAAAACGCCGCTGTTTGGATATAACTATGGATTATTTGGGACCAAACCAACATTTGTTATTGAAGTAGAAGTCCTGGGAGTGCATTCTGACGAAGAACACCAAAGGTAATAACATTTTTCTTATAGTAAATCTGATTTTGGTGAGTGCTAAACTTGCTGGGTGTCTAAATAGCTAGCCGTGATGGCTGGGCTATCTACTGAGAATATTGCAAAATGTGCTTTCACCGAAAAGCTATTTTAAAATTGGACATATCGAGTGCATAGAGGAGTTCTGTATCTATAATTCTTAAAATAATTGTTATGTTTTTTGTGAACGTTTATCGTGAGTAATTTAGTAAATTCACCGGAAGTTTGCGGGGGTATGCTAGTTCTGAACGTCACATGCTAATGTAAAAAAGCTGGTTTTTGATATAAATATGAACTTGATTGAACAAAACATGCATGCGTTGTATAACATAATGTCCTAGGGTTGTCATCTAATGAAGATCATCAAAGGTTAGTGCTGCATTTAGCTGTGGTTTTGTTTTTTGTGACATTATATGCTAGCTTGAAAAATGGGTGTCTGATTATTTCTGGCTGGGTACTCTGCTGACATAATCTAATGTTTTGCTTTCGCTGTAAAGCCTTTTTGAAATCGGACAGTGTGGTTAGATTAACGAGAGTCTTGTCTTTAAAATCTACAGTCAAAAGTTATATTACAGTTTGTAGAAACATGTCAAACGATGTATAGAATCAATCTTTAGGATGTTTTTATCATAAATCTTCCATAATATTCCACCGGACAATTCCTTTGTCTTCAGAAATTGAAAGGAACACAGCTAACTCTCACGTGTGAGCGCGAGATTGAGCTCATGTCATTTTCTCAGTCAGATTCCAATGGCTCTTATTCTCTCCCCATTCAGAGGCATGAAACAACGTTCTAAAGACTGTTGACATCTAGTGGAAGCCTTAGGAAGTACAAAATGACCCCATTGACACTGTATACTGGATAGGGAATCACTTGAAAAACTACAAACCTCAGATTTCCACACTCCCTGGTTGGATTTTTTTTCTCAGGTTTTTGCCTGCCATATGAGTTCTGTTATACTCACAGACATCATTCAAACAGTTTTAGAAACTTCAGAGTGTTTTCTATCCAAATATACTAATAATATGCATATCCTACCTGCTGGTCCTGAGAAGCAGGCAGTTTACTACGGGCACGCTTTTCATCCGGACGTCAAAGTACTGGCCCCTACCCCGATGAAGTTAAATAAAAATATATTTCTTTTATGAACTGTGACTCAGTAAAAGCTTTGAAATTGTTGCATTTATATTTTTGTTCAGTGTAGTTACACATTTCCAAAAATAATCAGTCTTATCTCTTGAGTAAAGAATTGGTGTGCTGTAAATATTGCTGGTTTGGTGGTAGTATCTTCCAAGTTAACAAACCTAAAACTTGGTCATGTTAAATGTATCAGACATTTGTTTGGTGTCCATACTGAATGACTGACAGTCACGTGTCTCCTGTCTGTTGTAGGTCGTATGGCGCAGGTCCAGAGGGCCAGACAGTCTCGGAAAACCCAGAGTGGGAGAAGGCCAGACAGGCACTGGCCTCCATCAGCAAGACCCAGAGCGCCACCAAGATCGCTCAGGCCAACCGGACCACTGCACAGGTGTGTGTTTGCTTATGTGTCTGTGTTTTGCTTCTTGGATGCGTTTGTTCACTTACTGTAAGGCACGTTACCTACGATAAGGAAGTAAAATTCTGCTTAGGAAGGGGTTTCATATCTGGCAGATGGCAGTTCAATTTGTCTAATTCAGGGGTTCCTAAACTGTTTTGGCCCGTGACCCCATTTTGATACATATAAAAATGCGACCCAACCATGTAAAAAAAAGTTATGTCATCAACGGCAAATGTTCACTTTTTAAATTGGGGCTATGACAGTTTATTACAAATCAGCCTGACAGTACTTTTGACTAGGGATGCACGATATATTGGTGAACATATCGGAATCAGATGTTATTAGCTAAAAATGCCAACATCGGTATCGGCCCGATGTCTAGTTTAACGCCGATGGCAAAACCGATGTCAAAGCTGATGTGCATACCTATATAACGTAGGTACATGACGTAATGACGCCACGTAAAATTTTGCGCTACACATGCAACACAGCATTCCTAACCTAGCCCACAATGTCTGCTGGTGTGGCTCGAGCAGTCAACAAGTCGAACAGTCATTTGAAAGAGTAAGAACATTTCAGAGAGAGAACTCAAAGGCGAAATCCATTTACGCCAAGATAATGGAACTCATTGCCTTTGACAGTCAACTGTTCTCTGTCGTGGGTGATGTTGGCTTTCGCCGACTGGTCGAGCACCGGTACACATGTTGCCCTACCGGAGTTACACAGTAATAGTGTCACTGCTATTAGCTTCACGACGTACTATGGAACACCGTTTGGGTCTTTGCGTGTCAAAAAAGATGAGTCAAATGACACTATTTGACGAGTCAAATAAGCTTTTAATTGGTGATGCACCGATATGACATTTTTGGCCGATACTGATATCTGAGATTTTCCTTGCCAAAAAAAACAATACTGATAACCGATGTTTAACATTTCTGCGGCCTTTTAAGCATTTTAGTACAGTTAAATAGTTAACACACACACATGGACGCAGCGGTCTAAGGCACTGCATCTCAGTGCAAGAGGCGTCACTACAGTCCCTGGTTCGAATCCAGGCTGTATCACATCCGGCCGTAATTGGGAGTCCCATAGGGCGGCGCACAATTGACCCAGTGTCGTCCGGGGTAGGCCGTCATTGTAAATAATAATTTGTTTTTAACTGACTTGCCTAGTTAAATAAAGGTTACACACACACCAAACTAACCAAAAATGTATTTTGTTGGCATTTACCTATGTCCCCATTACCAGTAAAACATAATCAAAACCTATTTCTTTCACTTGCTGTGCTGTTTCGTTGTTCAGTCGTTTCATTCTCAACCAGGATTTCTCATACTATGGAAAGCCCTTTAGGTCTTTGTGTGAAATAACACTATTTGATGTGTGAAATAACACTATTTGATGTGTGAAATAACACTATTTGATGTGTGAAATAACACTATTTGATGTGTCAAATAACACTATTTGATGTGTCAAATAAGCTTGTTGACCAATCATAGGTTGACAACTTGGAGTCACGCGATGATATGGTGTGTGTGGTCCGCCCACTACAACTCGGGAAACCATGCAGTTTATTAGGCTACAGATGAAGTAAATTATGAAAGTGCACGCTATGAGCTTGATGCTCCTTTACAGTAAATATCAAGGGTCTTATTCTGGTGACATGATGGATTGCTTGACTGCCATTTGACAAATACAAATATCCATAATATAGACTCCTACCTGCACAGCCTACCCACACTGTATCTGCAAGCTGTTGTCTAGAGTGCATGTGCCAAGACCAGAATAGGAAAATGTTATTTAACGCAACAGTTTTTGTGACAAAACTATCGGTAGAGTTGAAGATGCAATGGAAACACACTGAACGTTTCATTTTTATTAGATACATGAAAACTTAAGTGAAAAATTACATTTTGTGTGCACTACGTCATAAAGCACAGATTTCTCTTTGTGGATTTTAGGATATTCGCATTAAAATCTGTTGCCAATTGGATGGAGATCTAACTAATGTTGTTTTTCCCCCAGTCTGATTTAGTGCCTGTTCGTCCATTCTGTTCTAATGAGTTCTGCGTGACTTGTGGGCATTGTAGAGTGAAACAGAATGCACATATACTACTCAAAAAAATAAAGGGAACACTAAAATAACACATCCTAGATCTGAATGAATGAAATCTTATTAAATACTTTTTTCTTTACATGTCACGTCTGTCACGTGCTCAGTGTGAACCTGCTTTCATCTGTGAAGAGCACAGGGCGCCAGTGGCGAATTTGCCAATCTTGGTGTTCTCTGGCAAATGCCAAACGTCCTGCACGGTGTTGGGCTATAAGCACGACCCGCACCTGTGGACGTCGGGCCCTCATACCACCCTCATGGAGTCTGTTTCTGACCGTTTGAGCAGACACATGCGCATTTGTGGCCTGCTGGAGGTCATTTTGCAGGGCTCTGGCAGTGCTCCTCCTGCTCCTCCTTGCACAAAGGCGGAGGTAGCGGTCCTGCTGCTGGGTTGTTGCCCTCCTACGGCCTCCTCCACGTCTCCTGATGTACTGGCCTGTCTCCTGGTAGTGCCTCCATGCTCTGGACACTACGCTGACAGACACAGCAAACCTTCTTGCCACAGCTCGCATTGATGTGCCATCCTGGATGAGCTGCACTACCTGAGCCACTTGTGTGGGTTGTAGACTCCGTCTCATGCTACCACTAGAGTGAATGCACCGCCAGCATTCAAAAGTGACCAAAACATCAGCCAGGAAGCATAGGAACTGACAAGTGGTCTGTGGTCACCACCTGCAGAACCACTCCTTTATTGGTGGTCTTGCTAATTGCCTATAATTTCCACCTGTTGTCTATTCCATTTGCACAACAGCATGTGAAATGTATTGTCAATCAGTGTTGCTTCCTAAGTGGACAGTTTGATTTCACAGAAGTGTCATTGACTTGGAGTTACATTGTATTGTTTAAGTGTTCCCTTTATTTTTTTGAGCAGTGTATATGTTCCTGAGTCTTCTGTTTCAGTGATGGGGCCATAATATTTTGTAGCTTAAACCATTCCAAAAGCGAGCCATATTTATAGTAAAAAAAACCGAAGCCGCTCGGTTTATTTCAACCCCATCTTGGAGCTACTGAATGTTGCTGACGTAACCCCGGTTCTATGAACCAAGCACCTTTTTCTTTCATGAGTTTCTCCCGTGATCCCGTTTTTAAATGAAATGCTGGTCTAATTGTTGCAATTATTGGCATAGTAACAGTGCCTTTTTTTTTTAAGCCGGGTGGACACCACGACTTTCAAAATCCTAACATCGCCGAGCCTCTAAAATTAAAGGACTGTCTTTCCTGTAGGTTTTTTTGTCTTGCCAACGTAGTGGTGCGCACAGACGGGGTCACACACTACAAGATTGTTGACCTGGTCGTGAGGATTCTCCTTACCATGCTGTCTTGCCAAAATAACAATGATGTGATTACATTTAACGTAGCTACGAACTGTGGCTCAAAGCAGCCTGATCAACGTTTTGTCATTCACGCTTCCCATTCAAATTAGATAACTTACGTTTTGAATTAAATATCATTGCTTATGAGCTTCAGAGCTTTAACAATTTGACACTTTGGTTAAAGGCAAGTACAAACACATACTAGTAGTAGTCATCGCTCCTGCTCGAGAGTCATCTGACTGGCTTCTCTGGCGAGCTCTCATTGGCTATTGCTGATCATCGTTCTCAACTTGTCGTTGCACATCTCACACTACAAGACCATTGCACATTTGGTTCCGATAAAAATCAAACATGTTGGAAAATATCGGGACGTCTGGGATTGCTCAAAGACGAGATCAGTAGCCCTCAGATTGAGTCTCTGACCCGCTCACATTAAACGACGGCCACGGGCCCCGGGTAGGCAATGACATGGAGCTTTTATCTCAATCTCAAAAACTTGTTTGGGACAGCTAAATCGGAGCCAAAATAGTGTAGTGTTGACCCGGCTTTAATCTCACAGGCGCTTGTTATTGGGTACAATATATTACCTCAACAGTTATCTTAACTTGACGAGCTGTACAGCATGGACCATTTTTTGCCCTTCCTGACACACACAACTGTCTGATCTGAGCTCGTATCCACAAGGCGTCTCAAAGTAAGAGTGCTGATCTAGGATCAGGTCCCAACCTGTGTAATGTAGTCTTATTGATTAGGATTCTAAAAGGCAAAACTGATCCTAGATCAGCACTCCTACTCTGAGGCTTTGTGGATACGGGCCCAGGTCTTCCTAGCTTTTTACCCGAATATGATTCAAATGGACAGGCTTTCGTTCTGATTTAATCTCTCATCACTTAGTAGTTGTCTGTTTGTGTTTCCAGGCTGGTCAGTTTCAACCTGCAGTAACTGAGTCCGCAGCCATACAGCAGCAGCAACAGCAGCAGTACTACCAACAGTGGTACCAACAGAACCAGCAGCAGCCGTATCCTGGGTACACGTACCCCTACAATTACTACTACCCCATGGCGCCGGGCCCCGTACGTGTACATATCCTCGCACCCTCCACATTTCACCCCCAAAGCCAATTTCTCCTTCGGCTGCCTCTCCTTCCAGTTCTCTGCTGCCAATGACTGGAACGAACTACAAAAATCTCTGAAACTGGAAACACTTATCTCCCTCACTAGCTTTAAGCACCAGCTGTCAGAGCAGCTCACAGATCACTGCACCTGTACATAGCCCATCTATAATTTAGCCCAAACAACTACCTCTTCCCCCACTATTTATTTATTTAGCTCCTTTGCACCCCATTATTTCTATTTCTACTTTGCACTTTCTTCCACTGCAAATCTACCATTCCGGTGTTTTACTTGCTATATTGTATTTACTTCACCACCATGGCCTTTTTTGCCTTTATACCTCCCTTATCTCACCTCATTTGCTCACTTTGTATATAGACTTATTTTTCTACTATATTGACTCTGTTTATTTTACTCCATGTGTAACTCTGTGTTGTATGTGTCAAACTGCTTGCTTTATCTTGGCCAGGTTGCAATTGTAAAAGAGAACTTGTTCTCAACTTGCCTACCTGGTTAAATAAAGGTGAAATAAAATTTCAGTTGAACTGTATTGATAATAATCCTTGGCAATGATTTCCCCGACACTGATGCCGGCTTTATGCACTATAGCGTTTAGATAAGGAATTGGAATTGTTCGATTTAGCCAACACATTACAAAACCGGCACTTTACGACAAAAAAAAACTATGAGCTGTTAACACATGATACACCGACAGAATACACAACATGAAACCATTGGTTGAAGCCAAGCCAGTACCATATTTGAAGTGTGTTTTCCTCTGATTCTCCAGTATGGTGGTGGTGGCTATCCTCCTCAGGGCCAGTATGGTGTACCTCCAGGACCTTACCCCTCTCCCACCACTCCAACTGGACAGGTAACCATCAGAAAACTGCTACTGTTGCTACTAAATCAATCAAGTTTTCAGTTTACTTCACTCTTCCTCTATTGCAGTTTATGAATCATTGACTAAATGATTCCCCAATGCCAGGCGTTTGTGTAAATATAACTTTCTGTTTCCGGACAGAAGTGCGCCAGGAATCAAACGTATGAATTAAGATGTTATTGATGACTGGCATTTGAATAATGTTCTATTTCTACCCTGACGAGCGTCCCTAATTATCTCTCACTGTCAGGTACAACCCTACACTGTTGATTGGTCAATGCGTCATGCTGCCTTGTTGACAAAATTACTGAGTGGCACAGATTACTGTTCGGTTTGAGAAGGGGCACAGATTACTGTTCGGTTTGAGAAGGGGCACAGATTACTGTTCGGTTTGAGAAGGGGCACAGATTACTGTTTGGTTTGAGAAGGGGCACAGATTACTGTTCGGTTTGAGAAGGACGCTCCTCCCTCCCCGCTTTCGACCGATGACGTAACGGGCCTTTACCCGGTGCCTCGCGGCTCAGCATAATGTAATCCTCCCACTAAGAATATGTCTGGAGCTGAAGTCTGTTGCAGTTAGAACGTTTTGCTCTGCAGTTCTCCTTTCATATTGAGATATTCTCAGTTTGAAGTTTTTGGAATCTCTGTAGTTTATTACCTTTCCTTCACAAGTTTATTTTCCCCCATCTATTATTTGTCCCTACTTTCCCAGCCTCCATCCCTGCCCGTGATGGATGACCAGTCTTCCAGCTACCCCTCTCAGCCCCAACCCCCTCCTCCTGCTGCCCCTCAACCACCCCCCCAGAGCCCCACCAGCTCTGAGCAGCCCCCACCCCCCCCTCCCCCAGCCATCCCTCCCCCTCCCAACTCCCAGTACCCCCTTCCTCCAGGGCAGAACTCCTACAACCCCAACAACCCCATGCCCTACCCCAACAACGACCCCAATCAGATGAGAGGTTACAACCACAACCAAGGCAGGCCCAGCTATGGGCAGAGCTACCAGACTCAGAACTCATACCAGCAGCAGCAGAATAACAACCAACACCAGCAACAAGGACAGGGTCAGTATGGACCAGGAGCTGGGAGAGGAGAGGCCAACAAAAACAAGAATCATCAACAACAACAGCCACAAGGACAGCAGCTCTGGCACCGCATGAAACGTAAGTGTGTGAGGGTATTGAGTTGTGTGTGTGATCAGATATCTCAAGCATGTTTTTTTCTGTCAGCTTATCTTTGTGTTTGTTTCCTATCACTTGGTGTTATTGTCTTCGTTTCAATGCCTTCTTTATTGTCTTCCACAGAGGCACCTGGAGCAGGTGCGATGAAGTTCAACATTCCCAAGCGACCCTACGTCATGACCAATCAGAGTTTCCCTCCTGGGGAACAACCCACCGGATTGGCTGCTACTCCTTCCTCCCCAGCTGCTGCTCCTGCTGCACCTGGCGGTGCCCAGACACGGTGAGGAGACAGCTACTGACACCAATATATCTGTCTGTTCTATCCTTAATACCTACTGGGGAAGAATTAAGTATCTCTACTCATGATCAGAAGATGACAGGGGTTTCAAATCTGCATCCAATAGATTTCAGAAGTACCATGTCCCGCTTTCTCAAACTAATAATTAGTCACTTCAAATTGACCTAATGCTCACAAACCAGTTTCCTTTCCCCCTGATTTATTGTTGCGATGCTGATTATAAAAATGATTCCCTCAGGCCCCAGGACTGGCCCCAGGCGATGAAGGAGTATGTTCAGCGCTGCTTCACAGCCTGTGAGAATGAGGAGGACAAGGACCGCACCGAAAAGGGGCTGAAGGAGGTCCTACAGAAAAGACTACAGGATGGGTCTGCCTACACCATCGACTGGGACCGCGAGCCTCTGCCTGAGTGAGTGGAGCAGTTGTTCTTGGAAAACGCCTGATATTTCACTGTCTTGGAACTTAGCCTGATGTTTCACTGTCTTGGAACTTAGCCTGATGTTTCACTGTCTTGGAACTTAGCCTGATGTTTCACTGTCTTGGAACTTAGCCTGATGTTTCACTGTCTTGGAACTTAGCCTGATGTTTCACCGTCTTGGAACTTAGCCTGATGTTTCACCGTCTTGGAACTTAGCCTGATGTTTCACCGTCTTGGAACTTAGCCTGATGTTTCACCGTCTTGGAACTTAGCCTGATGTTTCACCGTCTTGGAACTTAGCCTGATGTTTCACCGTCTTGGAACTTAGCCTGATGTTTCACCGTCTTGGAACTTAGCCTGATGTTTCACCGTCTTGGAACTTAGCCTGATGTTTCACCGTCTTGGAACTTAGCCTGATGTTTCACCGTCTTGGAACTTAGCCTGATGTTTCACCGTCTTGGAACTTAGCCTGATGTTTCACCGTCTTGGAACTTAGCCTGATGTTTTACCGTCTTGGAACTTAGCCTAATGTTTCACCGTCTTGGAACTTAGCCTGATGTTTTTTATTTTTGCATTTTCCAATTAAGAACATTCTAAACAAAAGTGAAAAGATATTAGACAACAATAGAACAAAGTGACAGTAACAGACGAGCGTAACAAAAAATGTTAAATAATTATAATTATATATACAAACATACTATAAATAAGTCATAATAACGAGTAAAATAAATAATAATAATGAGACATTGGCTCATATGGTCACCTGCCATAAGCTACATATTATACATTACGTGTGAAACATTATATAGAGATTCAATGTGATGTGGGGGAGATTCACCATATAGTCAAAAGGTTGCCAAATTCTGTAGAATGTCTAACTTATTCCTCAAGCAGTAAGTGATTTTCTCCAGTGGGATACAACTATTAACTTCTGTTAGCCACATTGCAACTGGCAGGGGGAATCCGATTTCCATTTCAAGGCAATACATTTCTTGGCAATCACTAGCAATATTTCTGTTAGGCAAAGCCATACTATAAAGCTAAGATTGGTGTTAGTAAAGTTACCCAGTAGACAGACCTCCGGGTCTAAAAAGAATGCAACCCTGTGAATTGAGGATATGTATCGCATACCCCCTGCCAGAAACCGTGTCGTTTTGAACACTGCCAAGTAGAATGGAGGAATGTTCCTTCATCTGAGCCACATCTAAAACATGGGGAGGAAATATCAGGGTTGAACTTGTGCAGTCTAGATGGGGTGATATAGAGCTGATGGAGGAAATTAAACTGGATCAGTCTGTATCTGGAGTTCAATGTGGATGTAACACCATCCCTGCATAGGTCACTCCATAGACCCTCATCAAGATCAATACCCAGATCTTTTTCGCATCTAAGTTGGGGTTTATCTAGCTCAGGCAGTGTTAGTCCTGACATAAGAGCATCGTAAACACAGGAAATGGTCTTGAACAGTGGTTGGTCTACGTGGCAGAGTTGTTCAATAGGTGACATCTTAGGTAGGTTCCATTGTCCCTCGAGAGTCACCCTAATAAAGTCTCGTAGTTGTAGGTAGCTAAAGAAGTCCCTGTTAGGCAAGTGGTATTTCTGTTTCAGCTGATCAAAAGACATAACTCCCTCCTCATAACAATGTTCCAGAAGAGTGATACCATGGTCTAAAGTTACTATTCTGGAAAAACATAGGGATCAATCTATTGTTCCATAAAGTGGTTTTAGGGGAAAGGAATCCCCCCTCGTCTGAACAGCTCATGCAGTTTGCACCATGCCAGGACAGAATGTATGATTAAAGGGTTGTCTGTGATGGTTTTTATAGATTTTCTGTCCCATTTGTAAAACAATTCTGCCCCAGTGTCATCATTTACCTCAAGCTTTTCAATGTTCAACCATGAGGGAGAGGGACCATTGTCAAACCTCTGAGCCAGAAACCTAGACTGTGCAGCCCAGTAGTACATTCTAAAATTGAAGTTTTAAGCCCCTTTGACCGTAATCAAGGGTCAGTTTATCCAGGCCAACCCTAGGGTTTTTGCCGTGCCAGATAAACCATCTGGTCAGCTTGTCGAGAGAGGAAAAGAATGCTGCGGGAACAGGGATAGGGAGAGATTGAAACAAATATAGAAATCTGGGCAGGACATTCATTTTAATTATTGATTCTACCCAGTAGAGTGAGAGGCAAGTCCATCCAATTACAAAGGTCACCCTCCACCTTTTGCAACAAACTGGCCAGATTGAGTTTATAGAGGTTGTTCAGATTACCATCCACCATTATGCCCAAATATATGAAGCCCATAGGCGACCATCTAAGAGGAAACTTGTGCTTGAAAGTATGATGGTCAAAGACAGAAACCGTAAGATTTCGCTTTTATCGAAATTGACCTTATATCCAGAGAAAGAACTATAACACTGTAGTAGGACCTGCAAGTGAGAGAGGGAGTGTTCTGGGTTCGCTAGAAATAAGAAAAGGTCGTCCGCAAAGAGTGATAACTTATGGGTCTGGGGGCCCACCTCAAAGCCATGTATGTCAGGGCCCGTTCTAATAGCCTCAGCCAACGGTTCGATGGTGAGGGCAAAGAGGTGGGGGCTAATTGGGCAACCTTGTCTGTTCCCCCTATAGAGAGGAGGAAGTAATCCCATTGGTAGCAATCCTAGCTTTAGGAGATTTGAAGAGTGATTTTATCAAATTTACAAACACGGTACCTAAACCAAACTTTTCCAAGACGCGAAAGAGGTATGGCCATTAAACCCTATCAACAGCCTTTTCAGCGTCGAGGGAGACTGTGACACTAGGTATTTTGTTTTTGTTAGCAAGGTGAATTATATCAAAGAACCTAATGAGATTATTGGAAGACAATCTATTAATTATGAAGCCAGTCTGATCTGGGTTGACCAACAGGGGAAGACATGACTCCAGTCTCTTAGATAGCATCTTGGTGACCAGTTTAAAATCTGTGTTAAGGAGAGGGGTTGGTCTATAGGAGGCGCACTTTAGCGGGTTTTTCCCTTTCTTGTGGATTACAGTAATCACTGCTTGAGAGAAAGACTCTGGAAAGCAGTTGTCTTCCCCGGCTTTTTTAAGTATCTCCATAAGGTAGGGTACCAACAGCTCCCTAAATTCTTTATAGAACTCTGGAGGGAAGCCATCCTCCCCAGGAGATTTATTAGAAGGTAAGGATTTAATGGCCTCCAACAATTGAGAAGTGAGACGTGTTCTGAGAAGTGTTCACTCAGGCGCTGTCTGTCTTCCCCTGACAGTCATGGGAGGTTGAGAGAGGAGAGAAAGGAGTTGATCTCTGATAGATCGCTTGATTGGGAAGTGTAGAGGTCTTCATAGTATTTCTTAAAAGTATTATTAATTTCAGTAGGGTCAAAAGATATCTCATTAGTAAGAGCATTAATTGTCCTCTTACTTTCCTCTGCTTTCTCTCCAAGCTCGTAATAACGTTGTTTTGATTTAGTGATGGCTTTCTCAGCTTGATATGTGTTCAGAATATTATATTTCAGTTTTTTATTTACCAAAAGCCTGTATAGATCTTTAGTCGGGCCTCTTTGGTAGGTTTTCTCTAACTCAGCGATTTCAGATTCAAGGGCACTCAGTTCCGCACCGTGTTTTCTCTTCAGCCCTTTAGTATAGGAAATGATCTGTCCCCTCAGATAGGCTTTCAATGTGTCCCAAAGAATGAAACTGTCAGGAGCGGAGGGTTTGTTTGTCAAAGTAAAAAATATTGATCTGCTCGTTGAATGCACAAAATTCAGGTTGCTTAAGGAGTGTAGAATTTTGTCTCCATCTATATGCTCCATTTACCTTGGTAGGAATGGAGATTGATAATACCAGAGGAGAATGGTCACTAAGCAATCTGGGGAGATACTCAATATCTAACACTCTATGAAACAGTTGGATCGATAGTAAAAGGTTATCTATGCGTGTGTGTGTCTTGTGGGTGTGAATAAAAAGAGTAGTCCCTATCCTGTGGGTGCGACTGTCTTCAGATGTCTAGCAAATTAAGATCTTTCATGAATGACATGGTGAGCTTGCCGGCTTTGGTAAATAGTGAGGGTTTATCAGAGGACCTATAAAGAATTGTATCTAAACAAAAATTAAAATCTCCTCCAACCAGTAGCCATCCTGGTGGTGCTTGTGCGACCTGAAGGAAGACATTCTGTATAAACATATGGTCATCCAAGTTAGGAGCATAAATATTCAATAGGGTCCAAGACTCTGAAAACATATGCCCCTGCACCAAAACAAACCTGCCCAAGGGATCAGAGATGGTGTTGTTGAAGCAGAAGGGGATGTCTACTTATCAAAATTGCAGTTCCTCTTGCTTTGGAGTTAAGAGGACGCAAAAACTTGTCCTACCCATTCCCTCTTCAGTTTCTTGTGTTCACTGGCTGTAATATGTGTTTTTACAAAAAACACAATGTCAGCCTTTAATTTCTTAAGGTATGTGTAGACTATTTTCCTTTTAATCGGGCTGTTAAGACCTTTTACGTTGAATGTGACACATTTTAATGGATTAAGCATAGGTTGGGTTTCAAATATGTAACCGAATGGAAATCTCTCATATGGAAATAGTCAGGAAATGTTTTAACTTTGGTTTGAACACAGAAGTGACCTATGTGTCTCTTTAGGAAGTAAACAACAATAAACAGGGGAAAAAATCCCACCCACCCCGATTGTCAGACTAACACCACAATCCCAACAATCAAACATGAATACACTTGTAGAGATATGTTGCTGCTCGCTTTCCATCTTGCTCTTACTAGTTAAACCTTGGCGTAAACTAAAACCTGCGAGCTCTAAGTTGAAAACAAAAGTTGTGAATAGACATTTATGGCTGAATATTTACTGCCCACGGTAAGGGCTGCTTGAGTGTCTTTTCGGGAGAGGAACATAAATGGGAGGGAAAGCAGTGGGCCTATGCCCACTTCTTTGCTTCACTCAGTGGATATTGACTAAACCAAAATATACTCTCCTGTAAATGTAATAGGACTCACCCCGGGGAAAATACGGTTAGTTGAAAATGTACAAATCAATTATAGCGACCGGATAGCGGGGTAAACGGATCCAAATTCCAAGAAGATATCAGCAGTTCAGTCCGGATAAGAGAAAACAAACTGCATCTTATCCCCCAGAGAGACTGTCCTGGTTCAGACGCGGTTCAGTTCTTTGAGAAAAGTGAACACTTCTACCGGTGTGTTGAAGAGATGGCTTCAGCCTTTGTACTGAACTTTCATCCGCCCAGGGTGGATGAGGTAGCTGGTGATGTTCTTCTCCTTCAGTGCTTTGGTGGTAGGTCTGAACTGCTTGCGACGTCTGGCGAGATCCGCGCTCATATTCGGGAAAAGGCTGACCCTCTTGTCATCGGGTGATGTCCCCTTTGGCTCTTGTGAGTTGCAGTATCTTCTCTCTGTCTTGGAAACGGAGGAACCTGACCAGGACGGCCCGTGGGGGCTCATCTGGCCGGGGTTAGGGCGCTGATGTTCTGTGGGCGCGTTCGATTTACAGCAGCTTGGTGAAGTTGATTATGCCTAGGACATCCGGGATCCATTGAGTGAAGTAACGGCCCTCGCTGTCCTCTTTCAATCCCACCACACGGATATTACTACATCTGCTCTGGTTTGCCATCTGGTCTACCTTGTTTTTGAGGTAGGCATTGTCCTTCTGCAGTTGTATCAGAACCTGGTCATGTCGAGCGACGGTATCTTGAACTGTGCTAATGCGCAACTCAGCCTCGGTCATTCTCAAAAGGAGATCATTCATGGAGGATTTCAGGTCGTCAATGGAAGAATGGAGTTCAGCTGATTTCTTGTCCAATTTTCATAAAAAGACCTTTGTTACCATCCTGAATTTCCCAGAGGAGAGTAGCTAGCATGTCGGCAGGCTCGCAACAGTTTGGAACTGTCGTCTGAGTTATGAGGGCTAATGCTAAACTTGCTAGCTGTAGCGTTATCGCCCGCCGAACTTAGCCCGATGCTTCGCCGCCCGCTTCGCCGAACTTAGCCCGATGCTTCGCGGGAACTTAGCCTGATGCTTCGCCGCCCGCCGAACTTAGAAAGCCTGAATCCCCTTTTGGAGACCAAATGCCTAATTTCTGTCTAAGCCCTATCAAGAGGTGCTAGTCATTCTAATCCCTTCTCTCCTGTCTCTCCGTCCAGACTGAAGGCCAAGCAGTCTCGCTGGGAGGCTGTACCCACCCGGAGGACTCTGGAGAGTTCTGTGGGTCGTGGTGGGGGTACAGGTGGGGCTATGCGTGGCAGGGGTGGTGGGGCCAGGCTGGGGCACTACAGGAACGTCTTCTCCCAGAGAAGCCCCTCATCCAGCTCCTCAGGCTCCTCCTCTCGCTCCCCCTCTCCCTCCCACAGCCGACACAGGGACCGCAATGGCCAGAGACACAGGCGCAGGTCAGTGTGTTTTGGGTTAGTCCAGTGATTTTTCTTCCCCCCCCTCCCCATGTAATAATTGGCTAGGTGTATTATTTGTCCCAACCTGCTTTGTTATAGGTCAAATATTCCCCTTAATATAGTATAATGATAGCCACTCTAAAAAGAGAAAGTATGCTGTGTAGTTTTATGTTGTAATGTCCTGTTCGTTCTCCTCTTCCAGTGACTCTGAGTCCCAGTCGGACAGTAGCATGTCCAGTGACCTCCGAACCCAGCTTCCCCGGCGCAACCAGAAAGGAGGGCGTGGCCGTGGGGGCGACAGGGACCGAGGCAGAGGGGGTGGAGAGAGGGGACGAGGAAGGGGCGGAAGAGGCAACAGAGGACGGAGGTAAACAAGCATATTTTGGCCAAAAGAGAAATTCCAGCCGAAATGTTTTGCATGTCAACAATCAAGTTTTCAAGATATACAACTTTCAAAATACAGAAATATAGCCGGAATTATTCATTCTGCATCATATTATGCCAAACTGCAAAATGCGGACAAAATGCGCCATACCGGCAGTATTTTGAAAGTGGTACATCTTGAAAACTTGATTGCTGACATGCAAAACATTCTGGGACTATATCAACAATGGACTAATGAAACAAATACCAAAAGCTAGTCATTGGCCTTGACCCACCCACAAACTAATATTCACCTTTCCCTGATTCTCATTGTGCTGATCACATTTCGGCTTCTCTTCTCAGAAACATGGATGATGCTAACTCCACCGTCCTGGGCAAGAAGAGGAAAGGTGGGAACGCCGGCCTGGACTTCCACGACCCCCACCGGGAGGCCAAGAAACAAAGCCGAGCGGCACGCTTCCACAACACCAAGATGCGCTCAGAGCCCCTGGTGCTGTCCATCAACAACCTGGAGCTGCCCAAGGAGGACCTGAGCTGGGACGACTGCCCCATCGTGGGCACCTGCCAAGAGATCACCAAGATCTACCTGAGACTCACCTGTGCCCCCGACCCTGCCACCGTGCGTCCCATATCTGTGAGTATCGCCTGTCACGTGGAATGAGAGGATCCTTATTTGAGGCCTCCCTTCAGATTGTGTGATGCTCGTCTCCTAACCCCCTGTCTCTGGCCAGGTGCTGAGGAAGTCTCTGTTGGCCGTGAAAGCCCACTGGAAGACCCGTCAGGACTACCCCTACGCCTGTGAACAGATGAAATCCATACGACAGGACCTCACGGTCAGTTTACATGTTCTTTTTAGTTTTGTCGAACAGGCACTTTGTCCTATCTCGGTATTTGAGTCCTATTGTATGAGGATATGAAAACAGGAGGCGTCTCTTCTCATTTCAGGTCCAAGGAGTTCGTACAGAGTTCACAGTGGAAGTATACGAGTGCCATGCACGCATCGCTCTGGAAAAGGTGAGGGGTCCTTTCCATACATTGTCCCCCTTCGCTACCTCGTATTTGACGTCAGGCATCGTATTTGAGTTTAAAGTTGCTGTGTCGTACTAATGTGCATTCTTCTCTAAATGTTTGCGTTGTTACCAGGGCGACCACGCAGAGTTCAACCAGTGCCAGATGCAGCTGAAGGCCCTGTATAAGGACAACCCGTCAGAGAACATAGGGGAGTTCACTGCTTACAGACTACTCTACTATATCTTCACTAAAAACTCTGGAGGTAACTTACCACCTGCCTGATATTCCTCATCAACCATTATATTTCTGCATTGGATTTTGGCTTGCATAGAATTGAGCTTAATGTCCTGATTTTCTTGGTTGCGTGTTTGTCCCCCACACACAGACATCACGACTGAGCTGGTGTACCTGACTGCGGCGCTGCGGGCGGATGAGTGTGTGTCCCACGCTCTCTCCCTCCGTGCCGCCTGGGCTCTGGGAAATTTCCACCGGTTTTTCCAGCTCTACCGGAGAGCCCCACGCATGGCATCCTACCTCATAGACAAGTTTGTAGAGAGGGAGAGGATGATCGCTCTCAGGGCCTTATTCAAAACGTATGTCAGAGGCCTTTCATCCAAACTCCATGGTTCCGAACAATTCATCATTTTACGTAGTTGTATGTAGGATAGAAATGCTCCAACTTTAAATTGCCTCTCCCCCTCTGTGTTTTCCCAGATTCAGACCAGACTTGCCGGTGGAGTATGTGCAGTCCAGTCTGGGCTTCCTTTGTTTAGACTCTTGCATGGCCTTCCTCACAGGCCTGGGGGTCACCTTCTTCCCCTCTGACCCCAGCAAGATAGACTGCAAAACCAGCTCAGCCTGTCTGGCAGCCTCCTGAGGGGGTGGGGGGTTTACCAGGGAGGGGGGAAAGCACACTAAAGGGAGATACTGAGAGATAGACAGGGTCAGGAATGTACCCTACAGTTCTTCTGCACTACACTTCAGGAGGGAGACTAGTAGTTAGACTGAAACTACAATTTAGTCCTGTAGAAAGAGGGAGATATGCACTAGGATGCACTAAATCACTTAAGGCTGAAATTCAGTGAGGATCCCACCCACAGATGCACTGTACTCACAGATATGGACTGTATAACAAGAGTGGGGGAGATTGTCTGCATACATGCTGCACATCAAATACATTTAGAATAGCTTAGCCCCACACATCTCTGATCAGCTCAAGATATTAATTATACCTTCGACTTAGAACATTTTAATGACGAACAGATGATGTTAGGCATTAGTTCAGTTTAAGACCCGAAGATCAAGCGCCAACTCACACAGATCAGGGAAGAGCGTAGCCTCAAGGTCTCCCATCCACTATCGCTCTCAGAAGTGTTAAGCTAACAGTGTTCTGTTATGTTTTTCCCTCCCTCAAGTCAACAGCCTCAAACTCATGCGAAGACGAGCCTTGAGAACCCAAGAGAGAGATGAAAAATAAATGAGCTAAAGTCATCCCTCAAGCCCTCATCCAACAGGCTGCTCATCCACTCCAAAACCAAACCATCAATCAGAGAAGAGGTTTGTCTGTTCAGGTGTTCAGCTCTAGAGACTGTGCTAGCCCTTTGCTGCTTTCAGGAAGCCTTCGTGATCCAGCGTCCAATCCGGGAGAAGAGGAGATGGTGGTTTGTATGTCCTGCCCCCCCTTCCCCCAAGCTGTCTACGATTGGCGATCAGGTGGGGAAAGTTACCCCCACTTCCTGTTCCTGCCTAGCCCTGCACACTTGGCACCCCTGAAAGGTATTGACTGAGAAATCTGAAGGTTCTGATTGGCTCCTTGCCCAGGTTGGCCACATCCATCCTTACCCCACAGTTGTCCGCTACCCACAGTCCCCTGCTTCACCCTTCAACAGTCTGTCACCCAGAGTTCACCAAAGTTTAACCACAAAGTTTACATCCCAGTTATATCTGCTCTCTAATATAGAAGATCTCCAAGCCTGGCGTCTAGTCCCTTCTGGTAGGCATTGACTTATAAAGTGTGATGGTGGATACAGTCCCCTAATCTTTACCAAGAATGGCCTCTGCAATCTCTCGGTATGTGTCCAGGAGGCAGGATATCCACCTATAGTCCATCTATCCCCTGAGAGCAGACAAGGAGGCAGTCTCCCACCCCTTAAGAATACCAAATAACCAAGTTGAGGCTCTGGGCGAGCCTGTGGTGTTTCCTGAGTTACCCGATCAACAACCCCCTCAGCAGCATGGAATAGCAGTCGTCAAGCACTCCCACCACATAGGAAGAAGTCAGCTCTATCAAGATGGTGGCAAAGTCTCCACCTTCAAATATGGTGGCTGGATCAGTTCCGCCATACAACAGATGGAGATGAGATCGCTGTCTGTGCAGATGGCGGCAACGTCTGGGTTTGTATGCTCCACACTCCGTTCAATAAGGCTGAGTATGTATGTATGGCTGGTAAGAAAAAGGACTCTTGGTGTGCTGAAAGGAGGTGGATGACAGCACGGCAAAGATCACCTGGCATTCACTATTGGTTCATTCACAAACACTAACCATTGGTTTGGGTTAAGGTGTATGATATCAAGTCTATGGTAATTGTTTAAATTCCATCCACATGATGATAGTGTGTCTGAAATGGTGATATAAAATGAAGGGTGACAGTATTAACCCTTGGGGAACACCCCTCATTTGCAAGACAATGATGAAGTCATATTGTGCAGGTGCAGATACCTTTTAAACCTGAATTTGTGTAACTGTCTCCTCAATTGAAAATTGACATTCTGCCACAAAACATTAATTTAGGACATTAATGTTGACGTCTAAAGCATACAGGACTCTGCTTATCAAATGTTTGTCTGTAATCAAATAATCTGCTTATATATTTAAAGCTAAGAAATCACCATGTGATATTTTTAAAACCCCATTGCAGACATTTTGGTTTTCAGTAAATGCAGGTGAGAGAAGGATTGTAGAGTAGTTATTTTGGGGTCCTATCAGCAGTTATACATTAGGCTACATCCCTGTGTATACTCTTGATAAGATCTGATGTGAGGAGATTAGTGTGGAGAGTTAATTGTAAATCAACATAATTGGCAATACATAAATAGAACATGAGTTGGTGATATCAGTTGATCTAATATCAGCGTATATACCCCTTGTTTTCAGGCATGACCTTGAAGAGTGTTAACTTGATTCACATCAAAGCTTGAGGTATTTTAGTGAGTTCAGTGCCATTGCGGAGATATCAAATTTATTTGTCACATGCACTGAATACAACAGGTTCAGACTGACATGCTTACCTGCGAGCCCTTTCCCAACAATGCAGAGTTAAAAAGTGAGAAAAATGATATAAATAAAAAGGGATTTGGTAACACAAAATAACTAACGAGGCTATATACAAGATAGGACTCTACTTTCAGGATGAACAGAAGTCTGTAACAAATGTCCTGTGTGCTCATCTATAGAGTAGATCTGTCAGTATCTAATGTACATTGTTGTGGATTCAGTTGACCTTTTTTCTTCTCAGTAACTATTCATTGGTCATTTTGATATGTTTTATGTTTACCAGGGCAAGTGTAATTTTGACAGAAACGTATATGGTGAATGAGAAGCTGAAGCATTTTAGATATGGGTAATAAACAATTAATTATTTAATTAAATTGATGTGAATATGTAAATTATAATTACAAATCTAAAAAGTTGGATGATTTGGAATACATTGCCTGTTTTTGATATTGCCGTGGATTTAAATGGGGAATTGATAGTAACTGCTTTTTGTAGTGCAAACACTAGCGTGATTTATACCCTATTTTTGGCCGCTTATTCAATAAGTGTGCAGGACAGAAGGTTTATATTTTGGGCTTTTACAGGGATTGAAAATGGGATATTTGCTGTATAAACCAAATATTTTTCTTGCCACATTTCCCTTAGATATGCGCACTTGGTTGACCACTTTCATTTCTGACTCATTTTTTTAAATGCTCATCTTCTGTAAACCCATTTTTCTTTAGATTTTATTTAATGCATTTCTGTGTCTTCTCAAACTTTCTGGCTATCTGTACTCATGAACTCCTTAGAGCAGTGGTATTCAAAGTCAGCATCGCAACCCATGAGGGAACTGCAGTGGGGTCGCCAAAATGCGAGAACATTCATAGGTCATATTGTATGGGACAATATAGAAACGTTTTTGAGAAAGGTCATTTGAAAAATTAATTTTTATTGAGTAAATGTATTTCTTGGTATATTTTCATTTCGATGAGATGAACATGTAATGAATAAGGGTGTCAGTAGGTTTGGAAATTCTTCCGGACAAAAAAATTTGTCCCCAGAAATTCTGGTGGAAAAATGGTGTCCCCGCTGAAAAAGTTTGCATATCACTGCCTTAGAGATAAGTAATGTACTAAAACCACCACACAACATCCTGATGGCAAGAGAAAGGTTTGGTTGAAGGCACTGCACTCCCATCAGCCAAGAAACAAACTGTTACTGTGTGTGTTTGTGTTGCTCAAGGCTCCCGTTTGTCAATTTCTTTGGAAGTAGTTTGTCAGAGTAAACCCAAACCTGTTTCAGATTAACAGTGACTTGGCTGTTTGGCTGGTGTGAGTCAGTGTTTTGATATGGTAACATATCAATATGGTACTGTCATTATGTTATTAATATTCTTAATGATTGGATTGAGAGAGCGTGTGAGATATATGTATGTGTATATATATATATATATATATATAGGACTGCAGGATCAGTTTCAATATGAATGTCTGGATGAGTGATCAGTCTTCTCAGCAACTTGTCTACCCATTTATAGATCCCTTTGTTTCATTTGACTGGCACTATTTTGTCTATGTGCTCTTGTTTCGGTCACTTTGGTCATTAATTTCAGAAGTTGTACTCATGACTCAACTTGTCCCTTCTCTCCTCATCTTCCTATCCTCTGTCCCTCTTTGCTTTTCCCCACTCCCTTCACCAGTCCTTTTCTCTTATTTTTCTTCTTGCAGTACTGCATTACAGGAGCAAAAGGAATGTGAAAAGAGAGCACCTCCTCCCAGCCTCCAGAAGCAAGCTGGAGAGAGGGAAAAGTGTGAGAAATGGAAGACTTGATACTGCCAACTCAAGTTCAAGCCATTTTGTCAATATGACCTGAAATGTTGTGTTGTCTTATACATGGGAGGCTGACTTCAATTGTTTTAATCAAGGCCTTTTGAATGTGTTTTATTTGACTATTCTTAACTTGAATCAAGAAAACATTCAATGTCAGATTTTTTTCCACTCTAGTTTGCCAGAAACAATCTATAGTTGAGGTTTGCCAAAAATCTATGTCTATAGTTAGGAAGGCCTATACCTTTAAACCATCATGTGTTAATGTATACTGTTTGTCCAGAAACATTTGCATGCGTTCTTGTTTTTCATAACCAGGGTGTTCCCTAGAAATTGCTTTGTCATTATGTCAACTTCTCAAGTACAGATCAATATTTGGTAAGGCAACCTTTGTTTGTCAGTGGATTTTTGGCGTCTCTGTAACTTTGATGTATTTTGTCAGCTGCCTCATGTGGTCTACCTGTAAATTAATTTGCCCGCATTTGGTATTTGTCGTAATACAATGGGAGTTATTTTAACTTGGAAACACATTAATAAGTATCTCTAGCATGTAAACTACTTTTTGGGATTTGAAATGGATCTGGACATACAGCATACAATTTATTATATCAAGGAAAATACTCTATTCCATTCTAGATATTTTTTTTCTTATCTCCTTATATTTGGCCACATTCCTGTCAGTTTTGAGTAGTCCGGTAGTAGTTGGCTCCCATATCAGAATGTTGCTCTGTCTTGCTCTGTACCTTTCCTAAACAGGATGCTTTTCTGTCTTGTCTCTGTTGATTTCAGACACCTCTTCAACAGTGAAGTCTCCTGGTCAGATGTGTTTAACATTACAGAACCTCTCATATCTCACATTGATGCTTTAGTTCAATAAGTTTAACTGTACATTTCCATTTAACTAACTATGCTTCTCCTTTTTAAAATGTGCTGCTCCTTCTCTTACTCAACTGTTCCTTCTGACACCTGTGGGTTTGTTTTTTCCTCTCTTGAACTTCTTGAAGCCCGTCAATGTGTAACTCCTGCCTCCATATGTCCTATTAGACTGCACTTGAACAATTCCCTTTTCTTACTTCAGCCTGATGCATCGGTTCATTTTTCATTCTTTAGTGGATTTGTTCTGTTGCTCCTTTTCTCTCACTCTCCTTACCTGCATGTGTCCCCTCCCTCTTCTCTTCTATCAGAATATCTCATTTCTCCACCCTCTTCATGTTGAGTATCTGTTTGCTAGTGACCATTGTTGCTGAGTAACTATCCATTCTCGGTAGTAAGTATTGCTTCTACGCTGCTCAGGTGGTTTCTGTTGCAGCTAGCTGAAACTAAAGGATATACTTTCAAAATATCCCTCCTCCCCAGTCTCAACCCTCCCTGGATTGTATTTGAAATGAAATACTCCTGTTTTGTAAATACTGTGTACATATGTATTTTGTTCTTGAAGAACCTAATAAAATAAGTTTAGAAATAAGTATTGTTTGTCTTGCGTTATAGAAATGACACGTTGCACTTCTACTTAATCAATGTAAAAATTGCTGCTCAAGATTGAGTAGTCTTCTGGGTTTGATACAATATCAAACTGAACATTGTTAAAGGCATTTAATTTATTTAAAAAAAATCTGAACTAAGACGGCAACAATCAATCATATTACAGGGACAGTTCAGTGAGTTGATTGACATCAAAGTCCTGAAATTCTGGCTTTCATGTCACTGATCAACATGATTGCACTGTTTCTAGGGATTGGCACTGAACTTAAATTCAAGGAACAATATTAAATGTCAAAAGAAGGGCCGGAGTAAAGAATAGCTCACAGTATGACCAGAGAGCAGTTGGAAAAGGCATGCAAAATAAGAGGAAATTGAGTAGGCTGATAGCTATAGGGTAAAGAAGCCTCAGAATGTCTTCTAGAGAACTACAGATAGGTGGAGAGGAAATTCTACAAGATTCATCTCTTCAGATGTGTAAGTTCATAATGAAGGAAAATAAGTTATAGGAAGAGAAAAGCACACAGGAATAGAATGTGACAGACGTGGAAGCTGGTACAAGAGAAAAGAGCTGACTTCAGAGAAATTAAAGCAAGGGGCATAGAACATGAGGGAAGATTCTGACTAGACTGAAAGATGAAAGCAGTTTTTCACAGGAGCTCAGAAGACAGGAAAGCATTCAGAACAGGTGAATGGAGAAGAAAAACAGCATAGCATAACTAAACAGCTGAAAGAACTAAACACAGCTGAAAGAGGAGGACCTAAAGAGGGACAGAGTGGAGCAGAGGAAGACCTAATTAGGGTCAGAGAGGAGCAGAGGGAAAGAGGAAGACCTAAAGTGTGTCAGAGAGGAGCAGAGGGAAAGATAGGAGCAGAGGGAAAGAGGAGGACCTAAAGAGGGACAGATAGGAGCAGAGGAGGACCTAGAGAGGAGCAGAGGGAAAGAGGAGGACCTAAAGAGGGACAGAGGGAAAGAGGAGGACCTAAAGTGTGTCAGAGAGGAGCAGAGGGAAAGATAGGAGCAGAGGGAAAGAGGAGGACCTAAAGAGGGACAGATAGGAGCAGAGGAGGACCTAGAGAGAAGCAGAGGGAAAGAGGAGGACCTAAAGAGGGACAGAGAGGAGCAGAGGGAAATAGGAGGAGCAGAGGGAAAGAGGAGGACCTGAAGAGTGACAGAGAGGAGCAGAGGGAAAGAGGAGGACCTGAAGAGGGACAGAGAGGAGCAGAGGGAAAGAGGAGGACCTGAAGAGGGACAGAGAGGAGCAGAGGGAAAGAGGAGGACCTGAAGAGGGACAGAGAGGAGCAGAGGGAAAGAGGAGGACCTGAAGAGGGACAGAGAGGAGCAGAGGGAAAGAGGAGGACCTGAAGAGGGACAGAGAGGAGCAGAGGGAAAGAGGAGGTAATAGAGAAACAAAAAACAGAAGAAATAGACAGCACAGTAGAGTGAAGGAAAGTAATGACAGCTGAGAAATAAAAGAAGATGGACAGAACATTTAGAAAACTTTAAAATAGGAAAGCAAAATAAATGACAGAAAACAGAAAAATAAGAAATTGGAAATGAGTTCCAGCTTAAAGCAAACAGAAAGATAGAACTCACAAGTCAGGTAAACGAATCAGGATGTTGTAATGTTAGTATAAGGAAGTAGTTCATGTTAATAGAGAAAGTATATACCAAAGTGTAGAGTGAAGCAGAATTACAGAAATGATCAAAAACAAGAAATGTAAAAGTGGCACAGCTAGATGACTACAAGACAGCTAAGAGGACAGTGTGTAAAAAGCAAAAGGAGAGTTTAGAAAGAAAGAGTAAATCTGAAACAATGAGGAAAGAATTGCAGAATATCAGTAGCAGACAAAAAGTAGAATAAAATTCAGAAACAGAAGTTGGGAAAAGAAAAAGCAATATTGTGTAAATAGAAGACAGCAAGAGGAAAGATGAACCTAGAAAAAGGACAATTTAGGGGAAAATAAAGGAGAAATGCTGTTGGGAAAATAGAGAAGAGGACAGCAGAAGTAAGAGGCGAGGAAGGTAACATTACAGTGAAAGAAACTAGGAAATGTACAATTTAGAGAAATACATGATAAGATACAGAGTCAAGATGGTGAGGAAATTATTTGAATGCATCAAAGCAGAGAAAAAAAGTTTAGAAAATGAAGACAAATGTGTCAGTAAAGAAGAAGACAAAGGGTGAAGAAAGCCTTAAGATGAATACAGAAAAGGTGAAACGGATCGAGTGAAGAAACACAAGAAAAAATGTAGTAAATAAGTTTAAAATTGCTATTAGATTGAAAGAAGGGTAAATTATAAATCTGATAGCCATGCATAAAGAAAATAGGAAAATAACAGACCTGAAAGCAGAGGAGTTTGAAAGAGCGAGAGCAAGAGCGAGAGAGAGTGAAAGATCGAGAGATAGAGGACAGCAGAGTAGAAGTAAAAAGGCATATTTTTCCATATTATACATTTTTACTAGATGTAAAAATACCCTGATGAAGGCATCACAGTCAAACCGTTGTTGAAATTGAATAATACCATGATAAAGTGTGACTTTAGTTTCTATTTCAAATTGATATTGTAGGCATGGTTAACTAACCCTCAATTATATCTCGTAGGGTTAAGGTTAGGGTTAAGCTCCCCTTAGAAATAGTGAGAAAAACCAGAACAACAACAGTAAAGCTTGGAAAGAGAAGTCTTTTTCCACTTCCAAGAAGATAGGAAAACGAAGCAAAGAGGGGAAATTAGTATACAAAAACTAAAGCTGAACTTTGCATAAAGAAGAGGTTTAGCCCATAGGTTGAAACACACGCAGTAAGACCACACACTAAAGCAAGGCAGGCACAGGGCTGGGTGTCTAGGTACTATACTGTAGCCCCTCTAGAACCACACATACAACATTTGAGATACTAAACTCAAATATGAAGTTATATGCGTTGATCTTACGTTAAGATTCAGTCCATACAGTACAAAGGTACTGAACCAGAAACAGTTGCATAAACATATGCAGACAGTCATTTCTGTAAAACACTCACAACCTTCTTGCACTGGTATCAGTCAGCCTCAAAACTTACAGTTATAGTTGAGAAAAGGAACACTGAGAATATGTTTGAGCAGAAGAGTGAAGGACTGCAAAAAGAGGCATTGAAAAAGAGAAAGGAAAATGACATGAATCAAAGAGAGGAGAGGAAAGGGAAAAAGAAACAATGTTTTATTGAGAGGTCAACAGCAAATAAACAACAGTGAAGCTAAAGTACAGGATAGAGAAGGAGAGATGGACCCATAGAACTCATCTGATTCTTTCTATGGATGGAACACAGATTCTCAAACAGAATGGAGAGATGCAGGCGAGAGAACAGGAAGAGGAAACCAGACACAACGTCATAGAGTTTAACAGGACAGAGGAAATAAGGGAAAGCACCATAGAGGTTACAGGCTCGTCAGGCAGAGCGAAGTAAAACCCAGAATGAGGCTGCCATAGAAAAATGATAAAGTGGGTTAGGGAAGTTTGTCGAATAGCTAGTATTTAGCATTGAGCATTATGCAAGTAGAGAGAAGATGGATAGAAGCTCAACAATGAAAATAAGAAAAAACGTTTTGTTACAGTTAATTTGTTGACAGAGAAGTAATGGCTCCTGAATGCTTTTTTGACAAGTGAAACATTTTTAGAATCAGAGGTAGATTGTTAGGAAAGCAAAAACATACGTACATTTTATGCAAATGATAGTTTTAGGGTTCTAGAAGCATTTAAAAAAAGATTACTGTGCACATTAACAATACCAGTGACATTGCTGTCTCTCATAGCTTGTGCTTTGAGTATTGATGTCGTCACATACTCCCACACACAAGCACACACACACACACACACACACTTCAACGTCCTCAAACAGTGCGCTACATCATTGACAAAACCAGTGTCATCAAAAAGAAGTAATTTAACTGTATAAAATGTCATTGTACTCTACAATTTGACTCTTGAAAAGTCAAAAGCTCAGACGTTGATCAAAACCTGTTTTACAAAGGTCACCATGTAGAGAAACCAGTATTGTTGTGCCACTTGTGTTGCAGTATTGCACCATGAAGTCCAGCCAATGAAAAATAAAATGGCTCACATTCAACTCTCTCTGTTAGAATAGTGAAAGAGTAGCTTATAACCCAGGTACGGAGGCAGAAATCTTTACATTCTTAAACCCTGGAACAAATCAGTGGCACAAACAATACAGATTAAGTGTAAAATAAAGGTTTTAAATAACTGTCTATACATTAGATCAGGCTCTTTATCCTATATGTATTCTCTGATAGAATAAATAGTGAAAAGCTACTACAGTATTTACACGTCCAGTCGGTTGGATTTGACCGTTTCCAAGTGGAGGGAGTCAGACAGGAGGTGACACAGAGTTCAGTGATGTCATAACCTGTCCTGCGTTGTTGTCCTGGCACTGGCCAATCCCGGAAGAGGTGGCGGGGTCACAGAACGGCTTCCAGGCTCCCATTGGGCAGCTCAGTAAGGGGTGAAGCGGTTGTATCCTCCTCTGTACAGACTGGCCTAGAAATAAGTAGAAGATATGATAAATCATGGTGGATCGGTGCCCACTGGCGGGTTGAGACTGATTCCTTTTTGAGGCTCGATTAAAGTCTGTCTCGTTGCTAGAAACAATGGTCTGGATGACTTAGTGGGTCACACACTTTAAACGTTGGTACTGCATTTTGAGTTTTAAAGAGGCTCACCATTGTTCCGACGCCGTATGTTGCCGTGGGTCCCACTGAATGGTGGTAGGGATCCGTTGCAGCAGCATAAACTCGGCCATATCTGATGGACAGACAAAACAAAACCCCAAATGAGAAAACATACTAAACCAGCATGGTCTCATAGACTAGACGTAACATAGTAAACAAAAATCCGGGACACTCAAATTAGTATATGTTACGTTTGGTACAGTTACATAAGACAGAAGGTTACTTAAGGCAAAAAGGAAAGGAGGGTGGGCGGTTCGGAGTGGATGGGTGGGCGTTTAATGCAAACGTCATGTTCGAATTTCGTCATGGACAACTTCGGCATTTTAGCTAGAAATTTTGCAATTACTTACTACTTTTTAGCTACTTTGTAACTACTTTGCATGTTAGCTAACTCTTCCGCTAACCCTTTAACATAACTCCTAAACCCTAACCTTAACTCTAACCTTAACCCCTAGCCAATGTTAGCGACCTCGGTAACGTTAGCCACAACAAATTGGAATTAGTATCATACGTATTGCAAATTCTTAACATATTGTACGAATTGTTGTCATTTGTAACATATCATACATGTTATGATGATGGACATCCACAAATGAATACATACCATACCAAACGTATCATTCTAATTTGAGTGTCTTGGATTTTCGTTCACTATGTCCGTCCAGGTTACTAAACAGGTGTGCTAGTATTGTGTTAGAACTAACAGTGAGGCCCCATAGACCAGACTTGAAGACCACAGAACCTCAACATTAGAGTGCTGCTTATCTCATGTTCTAAGTCCCTTTTGAAGGAAAAAGTCCTTGAAATCCTCATACAAACACAGTCACATTGTCAGTCATTGGGCGCTGCTGCTCACCCATCACTGTATGTTGCTGTGGCAGCGGATGGTGACTGGGCAACTCTGTACGCTGCAGGATACCCGCCCTGATAGGGAAAAGACATTCAGAGACAAGGTAAGCTTTTAGCTAAACACAAGGTAGACAGCCTGAAATAAGCTGAAATCAGAAGAAAAATGTCCACTTACATAGACTTCAGCTCCATATAATCCATCTTGGTACAGCACACTGAAAGGAGACATTCTATCATTCACACAATAAACAGTGAAAATTAAATCATTTACTTACACTCACAATGGAAATGGTTATTCATTTTAAAATAGATTTTTTGAAGATAGAAATGATCTTACCCAGGGTAGGCGGGCATGGCAGTGGGTGCGGCTGCAGCAGCTGAGCGAATTGTGTTGTAGACAGCCCGGCCCCGCCCACGCAGTGGTGAGCCCCGATAGGCCAGGGTGGGAGCAGCTACGGGGTAGGGGAAACTGGCAACTGAGGAGAGAGAGAAAGAGAGAGAGCTTACAGTACCCACTAGGATATGTACTGTAGCCACCCTGCCTTTATAAGCAGGTTTATTGACTACCCCAAGGGAGCATGCTTTCTTGGAGCCATCGATAAGAGAGATTGAGTATCATAGGTGGGATCTGAACCTGGGTCTCCCGCTCGGGAAACCCACGTCTTAACCATTAGACCAAAATAGTATTCTTCCTTGGTGATGAGGTAGCAAGGCCTCAACACAAGAGTCTGACTGACCTCCGCTACAAGGGGTCATGAATTCCGATTGGGTTTGATAGGGATACAGTACAAGTACATATATTACAAGGACAAACTAATATTGAAGTAATCAAACTCACCCGAAAACTCACATTGAAACTCACCGGTATAGAGTTCAGGTGCATACATCGCTCCCATGACAGGGTTGATCTTCCATCCAGGAGCTACGAAAAGAAAGAAAGTAAGAAAGAAAGAAAGAAAGAAAGAAAGAAAGAAATAGAGAAATAGAGAAAAGAAGGGAGATGTTGAGAGAAGGAGAGAGAGAGAGAGAGATGTTGAGAAGGAGAGAGAGAGAGAGATGTTGAGAAGGAGAGAGAGAGAGAGAGATGTTGAGAAGGAGAGAGAGAGAGAGAGAGATGTTGAGAGAAGGAGAGAGAGAGAGAGGAGAGAAATAGAGAAAAGGAGGGAGATGTTGAGAGAAGGAGAGAGAGAGAGAGATGTTGAGAGAAGGAGAGAGAGAGAGAGGAGAGAAATAGAGAAAAGGAGGGAGATGTTGAGAGAAGGAGAGAGAGAGAGAGATGTTGAGAAGGAGAGAGAGAGAGAGAGAGATGTTGAGAGAAGGAGAGAGAGAGAGAGGAGAGAAATAGAGAAAAGGAGGGAGATGTTGAGAGAAGGAGAGAGAGAGAGAGATGTTGAGAAGGAGAGAGAGAGAGAGAGAGATGTTGAGAGAAGGAGAGAGAGAGAGAGGAGAGAAATAGAGAAAAGGAGGGAGATGTTGAGAGAAGGAGAGAGAGAGAGAGATGTTGAGAAGGAGAGAGAGAGAGAGAGAGATGTTGAGAGAAGGAGAGAGAGAGAGAGGAGAGAAATAGAGAAAAGGAGGGAGATGTTGAGAAGGAGAGAGAGAGAGAGAGAGATGTTGAGAGAAGGAGAGAGAGAGAGAGAGGAGAGAAATAGAGAAAAGGAGGGAGATGTTGAGAGAAGGAGAGAGAGAGAGAGAGAGATGTTGAGAGAAGGAGAGAGAGAGAGAGATGTTGAGAGAAGGAGAGAGAGAGAGAGAGAGATGTTGAGAAGGAGAGAGAGAGAGAGAGAGATGTTGAGAGAAGGAGAGAGAGAGAGAGATGTTGAGAGAAGGAGAGAGAGAGAGAGATGTTGAGAAGGAGAGAGAGAGAGAGAGATGTTGAGAGAAGGAGAGAGAGAGAGATGTTGAGAGAAGGAGAGAGAGAGAGAGAGATGTTGAGAGAAGGAGAGAGAGAGAGAGATGTTGAGAGAAGGAGAGAGAGAGAGAGATGTTGAGAGAAGGAGAGAGAGAGAGAGAGATGTTGAGAGAAGGAGAGAGGTTAAACAACAAGTAAAGGAAGAAAGAGACAGTGGAGATCATGGAGATTAAGGGGAACACACAGATACAGTTCAGAAGTACAGAGTGCATGTCCAACCCCTCCCACATGCCACGGAAAGATGTGTCCAAATAACTTTAGGTATCTTACTTGAAACCTCACCATTCACAAGAGGTGTTTGGGGCTTCTTGGTGACTATTCTGGCTGTAGCATTGTTCACCTGCACAGACAGAGGGTACAATTTCTTAGACAGACAGACAGATAAACAGATATTCAAGATAGACATACTATAGATAGTTATTCCTCACCTCAACCTTCCTTCCCTCAACGATAGTTCCATTCAGTTTTTCCCTTGCTCGGTCTGCCTCCATTGCGCTCTCAAAGGTCACGAACCCAAAACCCTGAGAGACGGAAGGAGAAACATTTCTGATTGTCCAACTTGTCATTGTCTTGGTAAGGCAAAAAACAATAGGGCAACCAGGTTTCATTCATTCAGTTTGTAATTTCTGATATTGAGTGGTCTCTCACCTTTGACCCTCTCTCATTAAAGATAATCTCCACATCCAGGATCTTGCCAAATTGCTGAAAGACAAAACCAGATCACAATCTTGTCCACAGGTTATCACTGAGGTTATAAGAGATTACAATGTTTCGTAGGATAATAAACCTGGACATAACCACTAGTTGTGTCTCTCACCCCAAACATCTGTCTGAGGTCCGGGTCTCTGAAGCGGAAGGGGATGTTGGAAACATGGAGACGCTTGGGCTGGGCCTTGCCTGACCCCTCCTCATCGCTACCACTTCCTGCTCCGCCCCCTGATGACACTGACACGCTCAGAGCCTGGGAGTCAGAGGTCACCGGAACCAGTGCATCGTCCTGGGAGACAGAAGAGGAAGAGGAGAGGAAGAGAGGAAGAAGAAAAGGACGAAAAGAAAGAATAGAGGAGATGAGGAGGAAAGAAAGGAAGTGAAGGAAGGAAGGGGAAAGGAAGGAGAGGAGTGAAGGAATAAGAGGAGAAAGAGAATAGACAGAGGAAGAGCAGGAGAAGAAGAAAAAGGAGGAAAGGATGGGGAGAAGAGGAGGATAGAAGGACAGAGAGCAGGAGAAGAAGAAAAAGGAGGAAAGGATGGGGAGAGGAGGAGGATAGAAGGACAGAGAGCAGGAGAAGAAGAAAAAGGAGGAAAGGATGGGGAGAAGAGGAGGATAGAAGGACAGAGAGCAGGAGAAGGATATAAAAAAGGTTTCAAGGGAAAGGCAGAGAAAGAAGGGGGGGAGATTACAGAGGAAACTAAGGACATGTTGCCAATTGGTCCATGCACTTGTACACCTCTGAATAGACAACTAATTTACAATTTAGTAAAAGGATTCTGAGATAAAAACAGATTTTTTCCACAGAATGTTTCTTTAAAATCTATCAAAACAGTTCACATGTTCTGGTACAGTGTCCCATTACAGAGGCATCACATTGCATTGGAAAAATGTTGATAATTTTAATTGAATCAAGTATCCACAACTCAGTCCAAATAAGCATTCAGCACCCAGTGATCCTTCTCAGGCAGGAGTGAGGAGGCGTGAACAGTACCTCATTTTAGTGAGGCATTTAAATACATGCCCGTTAGAAAATCTAAAATAATATGTACAGCAGAGGAGGCTGGTGGAAGGAGCTATAGAAGGATGGGGTCAATGTAATGGCTGGAATGGAATTTTTGGAACGGAGTCAAATAAGTTGTTTCCATGTGTTTGGTACCATTTCATCGATTCCATTCCAGCCATTACAATGAGCCTGTCCTCCTATAGCTCCTGCCACCAGCCTCCTCTGATGTATACTAACAAAATATTAAGCTACATAGTCATGTTGATTCAGTTATAACAACCAGCCAATACCGAAAGTAACAGCTCCCCCAACAGAAATACTTTGGAGGAACTGTAACTAAATACAATATCATACTGAACATAATTGTGATGAATTATACTTAGAAATTCATAATAACTAGGTAGTTCAGGTGACATAGATTATATAGACACGTAAACAGTAAGCCTGCAGGAATACATTTTCATAATATAATCTCATTAAAATGCCCCCATGCAAAACCATACAGGATATAGTAATGTGCTTCAAAACCAAAACATCCACTATCCCAAAATGCACCACGATGCCAGTGTCTGTCTATTGGTCCTCCAAAAACCAAGGGATTATATGAGTCCAAACAAGAAAATTAAGATGAAAAAAATATTACACCAAAAAATGAGTGAGCGAGAGCAGTGGGGGTGATAGGAGAGAGGGAGCAGAGTGCAATGTGAAAGGAAGAAATATCTTTAAATTGAAAATCAAAGTGAATGCAGGCTTGAAAGAAGTCAGATAAATATTAATGCAAATCAAAATACAGATCCTAATATGCAGAAATGAAAACACAGGTATTATTAGCATTATAATATAGGAAGGCTGATAGAAAGAGATGTGCACAATGTCTTCAGAGCAACGATAAATAATAAATTAAACAAAAAGATAAAGTGAACAAGGCAGAAACTTGCGCAAAAAGCTTGGGTTGGGGTGAGGAGTGGGAGCTGGGAGGCATAGTGCCGGGCAGGGTCAAAGTTGAACGTTCTAAATGTCAGTTTGGGGTCACGGTGCTGCTTTTTCTGCCAAAGGTTAAAGATCATTACTCAAGATTCCGAGGGGGCATGTATTAATAAGTGGGGTAGAAACAGAGGGAGAGGGATAGAGAGACACATTCACGCAGAGAGAGAGAGAGAGAGAGAGAGAGAGAGAGAGAGAGAGAGAGAGAGAGAGAGAGAGATTCACACAAACACATACAGTGCATACAGGCTACTGCTGTGTTGTTATATACTGGCTTCCCATGGCAGCATGGTTCACACAAACACCACCTCCTCATCATCCTCACACACACACACCAGAAACAGGCTTTGGGGAAGTGGGACAGTGAAGAGAGGGGAGGGGGGAGTGGAAGAAAGGGGTGGGTGGGTTGGGTTGGATGTTGGTGTCATGTCATGTCATGTCACGATGCAAAATTGATTTCTGAACCTGGCCGATATTTCGGAGGGGGAGGGGTCACCCGTTCGGCCTCCCCCGTTGACCCCACCTCCATGATGTGTGGCGGCGTCTCAACTTTCCCCGAAAATCAGGACGGACCTTGTAAGTCAGGGGCTCTAGTGATGGAATATATAAATGTGGCCATAAAAGTCAGTTATGACATCAGAAAGAGCTGCTGAGGCAGGGAAAAGGACTTCACAGTCACAATGCATTGACCTTTATTCACCATTCACCTCTGTCTTTGTCTAGAGTAATAACCTACAGTATATAAAACCTACCAGGACACTGGACATAAACATTAATGTACATGTTTTCCTCATTATAAGTTCATAAACTGGGCATTGTTCCTAATGAAAATTCCTAAGATCCCATCAAATACATGTAATTTTGTGCTGTAGGCTATATGAAAATAAATAGTAGGAAATATTACATTGAACCCTGATAACTTACCTAATAACTTATGCCATACAATATACCAAAATACATTTAAATTATAATCCTACATTTAAATACTGTGTTGTTCCATTCTCCTGTGTTTTCTCCTGTAACTTCTCCTTTCTCAACTCTCTTTACCCCAACCCCCTACCAGTAACCCGCTGCATGATTTTACACAGACATACTGCATGTTAACGGCTTTGGGATTACCTGCTCTATTTCCAGATAAATGGGAGAGGGAAAGAGAGAAGGAAAGAGAGAGAGAGAGATGGGGGGGGATTCACTTTCAAAAATGAATCTCCTCTCAGCTGCCCCTATCTGCTCTGCTGTGCGCCAGAGGAGATTCCCCTACATGGGCACAGGAGTGGAGGTGGGGAGCTAAACATAGAAGTAGCAGGGTCCTCTGTGTGTATGTGTTCCATGTTACTGACAAAGAATTTCCTCAAACTTTGTGTGACATGTTGTCGTTGATTAGAATAAAATCCCCTCCTAGAAATAGGTTACAAACAACATGTGATTCCCCCATACACACATACAGTAGCTACATATCTTGATTACAAAGTATCTCTGTCTCTCTATCTTTCCTGGACACTATTTCTATAGTCCCACACCTCCAGTCTATCATGTTGTTCTTACCGTGCTATTGGCTGCCAGAGTGTCAGCCCCTTCGTGTTGCGGGCCCTGATAGACTCTGAGCTGGTGATGCTCCTGGTACTCTGAGTTGGGGTGGGCGGGACTATAGTCTAGGGGAGGAAGTCTGCCTGCAGGTGTGGGAGGAGCTTGTCCTGGTGGAGGGTATGAGGGAGGCTGGGCATAGACCTGGGGGAGGGTGGGGTCACCACTGCCGGGGCCGGCCTCCTGGCCAGGGCCTCCCTGTGATTGGATGAGAGAAGAGAATCAGTCAATAATCAATCAAAATAACATTGTCATAGTATCTATCCAACCTAGCTGTAGAATAAACCATATTGAAATTGTAATAGTGAGTGTGACTCTTGTTATAAGAAACAAAATAATCAATTACTATCACCAGATATTCATTAATTACATTAAAAATAGACCTTTTTGATTCACAGCATACATTCATTGACAATGTGTGACTGCCCATAGAATCATCTCTAATGTAAGCACAAAGACCTCGGGCTTCATAAAAGTCATTTTCTCTGAGTCTTTGAGTCTAAATATCACCTGGGAAATGTCTTATGGTTGAGTGGTGCTGGGCAGTTTAGATTTGCACAGCTGGTACAAAACTAGAGGACCTTAAGAAAGATCCACAGAACAAACCCATACATACAGTACAGCTCACTGTGATATGTATACTATTCCTTTTGAGTATTCATTCAGGATTCAGCATACTTTGGAAAAGAGTATCTGGCAAATATCCAATACGTTACCACTTATGCCAAAACAGTGCACCTACAAACACTTCATTGTAATGAAAAATCAACTCAGAACGAAACTGATTCCAGACTAATACCTTCAACATCATCATAATCATATAATCAATGTACCAAATCCATTCCAATCCATTGATTCTTCAATGTACCAAAATAAACAGCAAGAAAGCAGAGAGTTCACACAGTGAGGTGACCAGTTCTCACACAATGAAAAGTGATAGTGGTGACACAGACACAACAGGAGAATAGATGATTGTCTTACCCCGTCACTGCATATCTGATTCTCTGGTACATTGTCCAACAACTGCCACATGTTTTAATGCCGGCTTCAACCCGCCCACTACACCATAAGTTCTACTTAACCACCAATCACATGACAGGAGTTCTGAGAGGAGGGGGAGCTGGGGGGGCTATGCCAGCTGTGGACATTTGTACCTGTCAATCACTTTTAACCGCCTCCCCCTCCTCACAGAAACACACTAAAAACTTAGGAGAGCTACACAAAAATGTGTAATTTCTACATTAAAAGCTAATACTGTAGCCGTACTTCAACTTGCCCACTAAAAGGTCACCTCTAAGAATACTATCCTCATTATTACCCTGTAATTGCTGACGTACTGCCTTTTAAATATTCCTATGTCTTGTAAATATTCATATCATTCCAATACCTTCTTTTTGACCAGACTCTTTGAAGAGACATAAGCAGGCAGGAAACATTTGGGTAGTTTTATATCTTTCACATTAAAACACATTAATAAAACCCTTATATCTCTACTCTGAAACTGACCAGAGGTCAACCAGAAGATTGGCAGAGCCATTAGTAGATTTTTATGTTGTCCTTTACAGTTGTAAACATAGTAAGTGTCACAAGGTCTAAAGGTAATTTAATACAGATTCATGTTGTTTTCTCCAACCACTTCTCCTCTTCCTCCCCCCTCTCTCTATCTGTCCATCAGCTGTTGCACTCATCGGATGGGGGAGATAGGACTGATGGTGAAATTGAAGAGGGCGAAGTGGAGGGAAGGTATGAAAGCTGATCTGATCATTTAAACCTTGTACGATCAGCTGATTCTGATATGTAACAGGGAGAGTGTCCTACATTCTCATAGGTCTAACAAGACAGTGTGGCTACTGCAGGTAAAACCGCAGCATCAAAGGTCTTACTAAGATATGAACTAACACTCACACTTGTCTTTTCCTACTAGCACTGACTTTGCTGATAACTTCATTTATTGAAGAACAACGTAGTTGCTATGACTGTGATGTGTGGTTGTCCCACCTAGTTATCTTAAGATGAATGCTCTAACTGTAAGTCACTCTGGATAAGAGCATCTGCTAAATGACTAGCATGTAAATGTAATGCTAAATATAAGATATACTATCTTAGTTCACTAGAAATGGAAAAGGAACACCTTGTCTGTGTAGGTCTTAGATTCTTCCTATCAAACATCAGGGGTTTTAGTACAAAGTACAGGATTTCTCTTCACAGACCACACAGGTGTTCCTCCTATACCTCTGAATTCTTACTTTAGAAATTCCACTAGAAGATGGTCAGGAATGAGACTGATACCATCTTGAATGTATTAGGTCTCTAGAATAGATTTACAGGCATATCATTTACAAGGTTAGTCATTTAGCAGATCATCTTACATAGTGCTTTCAAATGGGCCAAAACAACAACCATGTAAAAAATCATCATAAAACCTTTCAAGATAAAATGTTTTTACATGTACTACTCTGCATCCTGTCTGCTAATATTGGAAGGCATGGGTGTTGTATATCTGGGTTTATTCCAGGGTTGACGCATAATAATTCAGAAACTGTCCTTTTAGCTTTCACATGGCAGATCCTGGCGATCAGTACACACAGTAACTGGGCCATGTTAGAGGACATGTCAACACCGACACACATGCCTGTATTGTGTCCCCCTCCCCACCTCACCCCCCAATATCTGACCTTCCCAAGCTTACACCATACATGGAGAGTGTCTGACAGGGGGAGATAATAGAATCTATTTGATACTAGCACTGGCCACCTTCACACACACTTCCTCTCTTTGTCTCCCACTCCCAGTACAGTATTACATTGTCAGCAAACAAACATTATACACAGTATCTCTCCATGTGCCTCAACTTTATTCCTTGCTGTCTTTTTTTGATTGCCATTTGTTCCCCTCTGTCCTTCCTCCCCCTATTCAGCTGTCAGGTATCAGGGTCAAAGGTCACCGGCTCTGAGACAGGGGGTTGCTGGGACAGCTGCTGGAGGATTTACACTCCGAAGACGACAGGAAACTGCTGATGTGCCCTTTAAGAGGGCTCATATAGTGGGGGATACAAACGCACAGACAAAAACACTGACACACCCTATGGCCTACTACATTCACTATGTTTACACTGAGTGTACAAAACATCTTTTCATGACACAGACTGACCACGTGAATCCAGGCGAAAGCTATGCTACCTTATTGATGTCACCTGTTAAAACCACTTAAGTCAGTGTAAATGAAGGGGAGAAGACAGGTTAAAGAAGGATTTGTAAGCCTTGGGACAACTGAGACATGAACTGTGTCGGTGTGCCATTCAGAGGAAGAATGGACAAGACAAAATATTTAATAACGGGGTATGGTAGTAGGTGCCAGGCGCACAGGTTTGAGTGTGTCAAGAACCGCAACGCTGCTGGACTTCACGCTCAACAGTTTCCCATGTGTATCAAGAATGGTCGACCACCCAAAACACATCCAGCCAATTTGGCACAACTGTGGGAAGCACTGGAGTCAACATGGGCCAACATCCCTGTGGAATGCTTTCTACACCTTGTAGAGTCCATGACAAATTGAGGCTGTTCTGAGAGCAAAAGGCGGTGCAACTCGATATTAGGAAGGTGTTACTAATGAGTTGTACACTTAGTGTATATTAAATACAGTATACAGTAATATCGAACAGGTAATATGATCACAAACACAGATTGTCAGACATTTTACTCCACTGGTATGTTCTGATCATAGCACAGTACACTGGTCCTCATCCCCCTACTTAGGCTACACACTATCAGGATATCAGTGTCCCCCTTATCTGCATGACAGGGGAGCCTTCTCTCTCTGTGTTAATCTACTTTTCAAGGAACAGGCTAAAAATACAGGGGCTGTGACACAGAGACAAGGAAGACAGATTCCAGACACACATCATATCTGTGCTGGCATTCACCAACGGGTTGTCAAGGACTCACACACACACACACACACACACACACACACACACACACACACACACACACACACACACACACACAACCACCTGCTGGCACCACTGAGACCTGCAGATTAAATATAACTGCCAGTGTGTCATTGCATTTAAAACCAATGGGTTTGGCCCTATCAACAGTATTTAGGCCTCGATGCAGCTGTTTGCAAACTCATGACACAAATCTACACTACATTATGTGAACAACCACATAATTTTGCTGTGAACTACTCTGAACTAAACATCATAATTTGGATTATTTTGAAATCTAGTTCAATAAACCACTTTGCTATCATCATCATGACAAACACAAACAGTTTCATTTATAATGTGTAATACTGGGTCTGAATACATTTAATCTGAATGTCCCTTTCCATTTCACAAACAGGCCCTCCAACCTGTTGTTTGTGTCATGATGACATGTCATTCCCCGGGCCAGTGATTCAGCATATCCAGTGACTCAAACCCAAACTATCTCAATGACGCTTGAGATGAGAGCCATGTATACAGAATTCAATGGGGACCATGTTTGCACCAACAGCTATGCAGGATAGTTTGCTGATCTCTGTATTTGGCTCTGGGTCTACTGACAGAGTACCAAGAAAGACATCCAATGCTACACACCCGGCCTAAAACATGGTAGGAACAAGGAGAGAGAAGGAAAAGGCAAAAAGAGGGATTGAGAGAGAGAGACAGAGGTAGATTACCTGTACTAGGCTGGGGTAACATTGGGCACCCTGGGGATAGACGGGCAGTCCGTAAGGCTGAAGAATCATTGTAGGAGAAGAGAGCATGGTGCATAGCCCGAAAACCACCAGGAGAGGGAACAGTGGGGAGATATGAGGACAAGAGAGGGTGGAGGGGGAAAGGGAGAGGATGGTATGCTCAGAGGAGATGAAAAAACAAGGCAGTTTGAGTAGAATCCAAGTGATGAAAACACAGAAGGTCCAAGTGAATGAGAGGAAGAGCTGTAAAGTCAGAAGGATAACTGTCAACAGTCAACCTCTCAGCTTTAAAAAATAAAAACAAACTCCCTAAACTAAGAAACAGCCAGCCTGTCTAGGTAGGAAGACAGGATATGGCAGAGAAGTTAGAAAGAACACTGCTGTGTGTCTGTCAGCCTGTCAGTTGGTCGGCCTGACAGACAGAAACACATGTAAAGGGTCCCGTTTCAGGGTGTTATAAATAGTCCCCGTCTCTCTCCCTGCCACCTCCACCCCCCCTCTCTCAGTCTGTCAATTAGCCTACTACTAGGTACCATATGCACGCTCTTCTGTTGTGAGCGCACGTGCAACATGTCGTTTGATTGGGTGTGGTGGTTAGTAGGCTATCACTTTTCTAAAAGCATTAGCTACCCTTACAAAAAAATTGAATGAAACAACACACTCAGACTGGTCCATTTGTTGTGTGTACATCTCTGCTCTCCGTCTCCCAGTAGCACTGACAGTGGTGGCTGTCAGAGATTTGTGACAGCTGGGTCTTTCTCACACGCACACATACACACACACACACACACACACACACACACACACACACACACACACACACAGCCCCTACATAGGATGCTGGGCTAACACACATAACGTTACACTTTTTTTTTCTAAACAATGTTCAATAACCGAACAGAGGCCTACACAACAGCTCACAAAATAATACATGGCATACCTAGGTGATACAACTTTCATTCCGTGTAGTATACTAGACTAGATAGTTGTTTGAAAAGTTAGTTGTTCATGTTCAGCAAGTAAACATAAACGGTTTTTGTTTGACGAACAAAGCTGTAGTTTTAAAGTTGAACAACAGATGGAGTTGTTTCACCAACTGCTGCTTTGAAGTGGTGTCGTCACATATTTATGGGAAATGTAGTTCGCGGGATCCTTATAAATATTGGAGAAATCCAATTTGACTTCCTCTTTATCGCGCTGGCCTGTGGAACACAGGTAATAACGTACTATGCGCTTTAGTCTGTTGTTTTTCCATAGAAGTAGGGTCGCAATGTTGAGAAGTAATGTATTAATACGCTTAGTTGTGCATTTCGGTAACATCGACCAACATCTTTTGTATATTTTTGGCATAACTTCTGCCTTATTCGGTCATGTCAGTCGTACACGCACTGTACAACGTGGTTAGCTAGCTAGCTAGCAAGAGTGACATATCGCCGGTCTGGCCTGACGTTACTGTAGTTCTCTGCATCTTCTCAAAAGCTTTACACTATCAAACTACATTTACAGTTTGCAATTGTATAGGTGGGGGGGAAAATGCCCTAATATAAATTGTCTATTTATATGAATCCGTTGACGCTAGTTAAATAGTTAACAAGTTCCCACTGTTGCTTTCGCCAGCCAAGTTACGGAGTACCACTGTATTAATGGGTGTATGACTTGGTCTGCAGAATAATTAACATGGGTTGAAATTCAGTTTAATAATTTGTGTAATCGCAATGTTGGAACTAAACAGCCATATCAATTCTTATTCCTCAGGCACTTTGATCCACTATGCCCGTTGCCAGGAGTTGGGTTTGTCGCAAGACATACGTCACCCCCCGCCGCCCCTTCGAGAAGTCTCGTCTCGACCAGGAGCTTAAACTTATCGGTATGTGTGCAAATAAGCAGATTCAATATAAATCAAAACTTGCTCTCTAAATACCATGTATTTTTTTCAGTAAATTAACTTTAATCTCTCAGGGGAGTATGGTCTGAGGAACAAGCGTGAGGTGTGGAGGGTGAAGTTCACCCTGGCCAAGATCCGCAAGGCCGCCAGAGAGCTGCTCACTCTGGATGAGAAGGACCCCAAGCGTCTTTTTGAAGGTACGCCACAGCTAGATTGTACTCTGAGCTATATTTTGACTGTTCGTAGAAGTCCTTTGAGCTGTTAGCTAGTGAGATATCGGCCAATGATTTAAATATTCGATATTCAGATTGTCTGTGGTGTCAAGAATTCCTCGTGAATGAGGCCGTCAGTCAGATTTCCAGATGCCTTAAATCGGGGATATTCAGATTTTACCCTAAGAGGTCCAGATTACTGCTGGTTCTGTTCTACCTGAATTAATTGCACCCACCTGGGGTTCCAGGTCTCAATCAGTCCCTGATTAGGGCCAGATTAGAGGGCCCTATGTTGTGATCAGTGACTGAGAATTTCCGCATCCTGTATCCTAGGTAACGCCCTGCTCAGGCGTCTGGTGAGGATCGGTGTGCTGGACGAGGGCAAGATGAAGCTCGATTACATCCTGGGCCTGAAGGTGGAGGACTTCCTGGAGAGGAGGCTCCAGACGCAGGTCTTCAAGCTGGGCCTTGCTAAGAGCATCCACCATGCCCGCGTTCTCATCCGCCAGAGGCACATCCGGTAAACTGTTGGAGATGGTCACTAGATGGCCATGCTAGAAAGGACAAGTCGATAGATCATTACACTGGTCTGTTTTTTTAAGTGGGCTCTGAACTTGTGACCGGTAGTTAAACCACTTGTAACATGTACATTTTTCAAATTCTCACATGCCTACAATAACTGTTCAGGTAACTTATGAGTTGAAACTGCACAACTTATGAGTTACTTTCTCAATCCTTAGAGGGCCTCACAAACGATAGCTCATCCCTGAGTGTGGTTTAACATTCCAGCAAGGTCAATTCGGTAACAAACCGTATACCTTGTCTATGACTGCCCAGAGCCAATCCTGCCCATTAAGAGTGGGCAAAGAGTTTCAGCAAGGTCAATGCAGTAAAACTGTATACCTTGTCTATAAGACTGCCCAGAGCCAAGCGAGAGGCTTATTTGCTGACAGGTAATGTATGGAGGATTGCACCTCGGGCAGATATGTGGACCAATGGTCACGGCAAACTGTCAAGTGTATTTGACTTGTAAGGCAATCGCATGGTCTTCAATTTAGTTTGGATAAGAGTACTTTACCTCAGGCAGGCCGATGATTACAATTAATATTCAGACTTCCTGTGGTGTCAAGAATTCCTCGTGAATGAGGCCTGTCATTGATGGAAAACTATTCTAGATGGTTTTGTCTGCTATTAAGTGGGGGGGAACAAACCACTCACTGAGTTCTCCTTTCTCCCTCTAGTGTGCGCAAGCAGGTGGTCAACATCCCCTCCTTCGTGGTGCGCCTGGACAGCCAGAAGCACATTGACTTCTCCCTGCGTTCACCATACGGTGGCGGACGCCCCGGCCGCGTCAAGAGAAAGAATGCCAAGAAGGGCCAGGGTGGTGCTGGAGGAGCTGATGAGGAAGAGGAGGATTGAAATAGAGGATGACTTGTCTGACACTTCCTGTTTTTCAATAATAAAAACATTTGACCACAAATTTAAGTGATCATTTTTACTTGGTGGAAACTACGCTTGTTAAGGCCTCTGCACAATAATTGACTACACCTAATGGCTACATTAGGGTTATAGATGTGTGATTGCTGGACATTTATAGGGATCATGTAATTCTGACTTGCTCAGTTGGCTATTGGGAGTGAGAACTAATCACATTTTCCATTGTAAAACGGGTGTAGACTAACTGAACTGCTTGCTAATGGGCTGTTCCCAACAGTGGAGAAATAAATGAAAAATAAGACTAACCGTTAGAGACATAGTACCAGGTTAATGTGCATGGGGTATTAAGGAATTGAAGTAGATTGTAAGTGACTAGGCAATGGTGAATGCAGATCATCTAGCTCTTGGTTAACTAATTAGCAGTTGGACAGCTTGTGGGTAGGCGCTGTGCAGGGTCTTGTTGGTTCCAGACTGCATCAGTTTTCCCTGTTATCAGAACTGGGACTTGGGTGGCTGGAGTCTTAACAATTTCTAGGGCCTTCCTGACACCACCTGGGTTAGAGGTCCTGGATGGCAGGGAGCTCGGTCATACGCACTACCCTCTAGTCTTGCGGTTGGATGCTGAGCAGTTGCCATACCGAGTGGTGATGCAGCCAGTCAAAATGCCCTCAATGGTGCAGCTGTAGAACTTGAGGATCTGGGGGCCCATGCCAAATCTCTTCAATCTGAAGAGAACTTGAAGCTCTCGACCTGCTCCACAACATCCCCAACAATGTGCATGGGGGCATGCTCGACCCTCCGTTTCATGTAGTCCACGATCAGCTCCTTTGTCTTGCTGAGGTTGTCCCGGCACCACACTGCCAGGTCTCTGACCTCCCAATGATTTAAGGCTGTCTCAAGAATAAGCAAATAGCACAGGGTAAGTGCTTTGTCTGCCATAACTCCAATGGGATTGTGGATTCATAGGGAATAAAGGTAGGTAAAATGCATATTTATCAAACAGCCTAGTTAGACTGACAATATTCATATTTGGCACTTGAAATGTAGGCCAATCTGCAGTTAAAATGATAAAGCAGTCATCCCTCCACTCCTTTACGGGGCTGGAGAAATGTAAACACTCATTCATAGACGGCTATGGATGCAAGGAACTAACATCCATAAAATGAAATGATATTCACCATGTTTTACATTGGTTACAATGGCTTATGAGCTTATTTTGGGTCCTGATGGGGAATATACACTGAACGCAATGAATGGCATAACAATGGCCTCAGGATCTCATCACGGTATCTCTGCATTCAAATGGCCATTTATAAAGTGCAATTGAGTTCGTTTTCCCGTAGCTTATGCCTGCCCATACCATAACCCCACCGCCATCATGGGGCACTCTGCTTACAACTTGACATCACCAAACCGTTCGCCCACATGACGCCATACACGCTGTCTGCCATTTGCCCGGTACTGTTGAAACTGGGATTCATCCATGAAGGGCACACTTCTCTAGCATGCCAGTGGCTATCAAAGGTGAGCATTTGTCCACTGGAGTCGGGTCAAGACCCTGGTGAGGATGACAAGCACGCAGATCTTCCCTGAGACGGTTTCTAACAGTTTGTGCAGAAAGTCTAAGGTTTGCAACAACAACAAAAAGGTTTAATGAGCTGTCTGGGTGGCTGTCTCAGACAATCCCGCAGGTGATGTCCTGGGCTGGCTTGGCTACATGTGGTCTGCGGTTGTGAGGCCTGTTGGACATACTGCCAAATTCTGTAAAACGATGGAGGCGGCTTATGGAAGAGAAATTAACATTCAATTTTCCGGCAAAAGCTCAATTGGACATTCCTACAGTCAGCATGCCAATTGCACGCTCCCTCAAAACTTGAGGTATCTGTGGCGCATTGTGTTGTATGACAAAATTGCACATTTTAGAGTGGCTTTTTATTGTCCCCAGCACAAGGTGCACCTGTGTTATGATCAAGCTGTTTAATTAGCTTCTTGATATGCCACAAATGTCAGATGGATGTATTGTCTTTGTAAAGGAGAAATGCTCACTAACGGATGTAAACAAATGTGTGCACAATTTGAGAGAAAAAAAGCATTTTGGAACATTTCTGGGATCTTTTATTTCAGCTCATGAAACACGGGACCAACACTTTACATGTTAAATTTATATTTTTGTTCAGTGTATACTGTATCATTGGGTACGACAGTTGAACAAAGCTTATGAGACATTAAGTAATATTCCTCAAGAATCAATGGGTTCGCCATATTAATGTAAAATTCCAAATCATTTCAAGCAGAATGATTATTTTTTAAATGTACTGCCTTAATTTATGGACGGGGCAGTGTCCATGGGCGGGGTTTTGGTTGTGAATGACACGTTGGTGCGGTAGTAGGAAGTGGGATTTACCAAATCATCACGGTGCTTGAATATTTGTTCCAGGGATTGTTAACTATATTGAATGTCGGCCTGATTTTAAACGTGAGTACGTTTACTCTAGAAGTTTAGCTACATCCTTTGAACAGAGATGTACATCTACAGGGAATACAATCATTGAGCTAAGAGCTAACGTTGGCTGCTACTGTAGCAAGTTAGCTCGTTGTGGTCTTGGGGGATAGCTAGGCACATTTTTTTGCGTTTCTAGAATATGTAACTTATCGCCTATAGAAGATCCTCTAGAATAAATATTTCCCTTGTCTTCTGTCACTGCGGCACTTCCTCTCGTGTCACGCAAGGCTGCAGTAGCTAACTAGCCCAGCGTGTGCTAACATTTAACGCGTATGTTGCAATTCTGTGATTACTCCATCCATGGCATGATCAGGCGAGCTCTGATTCAGTCCACACACTAACTCACGTCAGTGGTGTAAAAATGTTGTCATGACGATGTGTTGTTGAGGCATGTGTATGATATAAACACTTTCTTATACTACTTAGCTTGTACCAATATTTGTGTATTGAGGAACCAACATGCATAGCAACTTCGAATAGAACTGACATTAAGTTGTCGATCACAGGATTTATCACTGTCATAATGATGTATGCAAACTGCAGTCAAATTTCTCATAGCATTTTTCCATGCAACGCAGAGGACCTATTTTAGTTACCATGATCATACTGTATACTGTGTGTGTGTTGTGTACCTGTGTGCAGAGAGATGTCTCCTGATGAGCTGGTCTACTTGGGAATTCTCGCTGCTTCCATCCCCATCGGGTTCCTATTCCGGTACCCGAGTGAGTATTCTATCTGGGCCGTCGAATAAATTCACCTAACCTATATGGCGTCTCCTAGAATAGATGAACACTGAAAAACACAATTCTTTATTTTCAATACATTCTGGTAACACGCAGGACAGAAGAATTAAAAGGCAGTTGCAATCACGATAACATGTCTAAACATTTTTTAGCACATGATTTATAATAGGCCTATCTGCTCTGCTCTGAAGGTTTATTGTGAGTGAAATGTGTGTGGGTATTATTGTTGCTGTAGGTCCTCCAGTGAAGCAGGGGGCAGCGTTGCTCTTGGGCCTCTCGATCACCATAGCAACATGTCATGTCCATGCCCTCCACTCGCTGGTGACAGTGCTTGGAACATGGATCATCATCAAGAGCAGCTGGCGGTGAGACATTAGTGATGGGGGGGAAGAAATCCATGCAGTTACATACCGATATATTATTTTTGACGATATGTTGTATCGTTTTGACTATATCACAATATAATTTTTTGCGCTAGTTGGCTGTACCTGCAACAAAACTCCAGTATCTTTTCTTCATAACTTCTTCTATATCTTCTTTTTAAATCCGGAGCCAATTTGTTTTCAGCACTTTTATTTCCATGACTGATCACAACTTGTGTTCTCAATGGCTCTCTCTTGTCCCTTTGCAGCAGACATATGGTGAGCAGTATGTTTGGAACATCGAATCGCAATACATATTGTATCAGCGCCAAAGTATCGTGATAATATCTTATCGTGAGGTCCCTGGCAATTCCCAGCTTTAAGAGACATTATTCAAAATATACAAATGATATACAGTTTAAGTCGGAAGTTTACATACACTTAGGTTGGAGTCATTAAAACTCGTTTTTCAACCACTCCACAAATTTCTTGTTAACAATCTATAGTTTTGGCAAGTCGGTTAGGACATCTACTTTGTGCATGACAAGTCATTTTTCCAACAATCGTTTACAGACAGATTATTTCACTGTATCTCAATTCCAGTGGGTCAGAAGTTTACATACACTAAGTTGATTGTGCCTTTAAACAGCTTGGAAAGTTCCAGAAAATGATGTCATGGCTTTAGAAGCTTCTGATAGGCTAATTGACATTTGAGTCAGTTGGAGGTGTACCTGTGGATGTATTTCAAGGCCTACCTTCAAACTCTGTGCCTCTTTGCTTGACATCAAGGGAAAATCAAAAGAAATCAGCCAAGACTTCAGAAAAAAATTGTAATTGCATACTATTGTACAAACAATAGTATGCAAGTATAAACACCATGGGACCACGCAGTCGTCATACCGCTTAGGAATGAGACGCGTTCTGTCTCCTAGAGATGAACATACTTTGGTGCGAAAAGTGGAAATCAATCCCAGAACAACAGTAAAGAACCTTGTGAAGCTTGTGGAAGGCTACCTGAAACATTTGACCCAAGTTAAACAATTTAAAGGCAATGCTACCAAATACTAATTAAGTGTATGTAAACTTCTGACCCACTGGGAATGTGATGAAAGAAATAAAATCTGAAATAAATAATTCTCTCTACTATTATTCTGACATTCCACATTCTTAAAATAAAGTGGTGATCCTAACTGACTGAAGACAGGGAATTTTTTACTAGGATTAAATGTCAGGAATTGTGAAAAACTGAGTTGAAATGTATTTGGCTAAGGTGCATGTAAACTTCCTACTTCAACTGTATCAACAGACACTGTAGAACACTCCTGTGTCGTAATGGTGTGCCACTATTTAGTGTGACAGTCAGGAACTTCTCTCTCTCACCCATTCCCCTGTTTACCTTCTTCAGGAGTGCCCCAGCTCTCTCTCTGGCCTGGACCTTCCTCTACCTCCTCTTCTTCAGACTGGTCACATGGTTCGGCCTGCCGCCGCCAACACCCTTCGCCAACGCCATCCAGCTACTCCTCACTCTGAAGGTACATCTACAGGAAGAGATGGAGGACATACACGATTACTGAAATGCAAGGGCATAATGATGTTGTTTACAGTAACAACCCACTTGTTTTCATTCAGATGGTCAGTCTGGCCAATGAGGTGCAGAGTTTTCACCTGGAGAAGAAACAGGAAGTGAGCTCATTCTCTAAGTCTCCTGTGGTTGGTGGACTGTCCCAAGAGCCTTCCCTCTATGATATGATAGCCTATAGCTACTGCTATGTGGGTATAATGACAGGTAAGGCTGTCTAGCCCCATTCCCTAGTTTGTTTCATCATACAGGGCTACTGTCAACATATCCACAGTTCACCCATTTCTCTGGACCTCTTTTTGATATGGAGACAGGTGAATGGCTTCAGTGTGTATGTGGTGTAAATGTACCATGTATCTAGTATGATTTGCCACAAATTTGCTTTTGCACCCATTTTAACTGTTGTTTCTCTCTGTCTTTGTATCTGCCACTAGTAAAATATTGTGAGTCTGCTTACGTTCTCTTCCAGTACACGACCTTCCTGTAACTCTCCTTCCTTTTTTTACTCACCCCCTTCGTCCATCACCCATTAACACTACTCTTCTCTCTTGCAATCTATCCTTTTTGTCCTCCAATGATCCCTCTCTCTCCTTATTGTCTTTTCTAACTTGTACTATTCACCTTGTCTATCCTACCACTTCTCCCTCAATGCTCTCTCTTCATCCCTTCATTTTATCCCTGCATCTCCCTAAAGGCCCGTTCTTCCGGTTCCAAACCTATGTGGACTGGCTGAGGCAGCCCAGCTCCCTGGACCTTCCTGGCTGGGTACCCTGCATGCTGAGGCTGAGGTTGGTGCCTGTCTACGGAGCTCTGTTCCTGACCGCCAACATGTACTTCCCCCTGGCATACGTCCGCACTGAAGAGTTCCTGGAACATCACTTTGTCTTCAGGTAGCAAAACAGCACTCTTGATTTTGTAAAAATGTTGTTAAATAAATTACTTGTATCAAAAAAAGGTATACTACCCTTCAAAAGTGTGAGGGCACTTAAATTAGTTTTTTAAAGAAAAGCACTTTTTTTCTCCATTTAAATAACATCAAATTGATCAGAAATATAGTGTAGAGATTAATGTTGTAAATGACTATTGTATCTGGAAACGGCAGATTTAAAAAACTTTTTTTTTTTTAAATAAAAATAATATCTACATAGGCGTACAGAGGCCCATTATCAGCAGCCATCACTCCTGTGTTCCAATGGCACGTTGTGTTAGCTAATCCAAGTTTATCATTTTAAAAGGCTAATTGATCATTAGAAAACCCTTTTGCAATTATGTTAGCACAGCTGAAAACTGTTGTACTGATTAAAGAAGCAATAAAAATGGCCTTCTTTAGACTAGTTGAGTATCTGGAGCATCAGCATTTGTGGGTTCGATTACAGGCTCAAAATGGCCAGAAACAAAGACCTTTCTTCTGAAACTCGTCAGTCTATTCTTGTTCTGAGAAATGAAGGCTATTCCATGCAAGAAAATGAAGATCTCGTAGAACGCTGTGTACTACTCCCTTCACAGAACAGCGCAAACTGTCTCTAACCAGAATAGAAAGAGGAGCGGGAGGCCACGGTGTACATCTGAGCAAGAGGACAAGTACATTAGCGTGTCAAGTTTGAGAAACAGACACCTCACAAGTCCTCAATTGGCAGCTTCATTAAATAGTACCCGCAAAACCCCAGTCTCAACGTCAACAGTGAAGAGGCGACTCCGGGATGCTGGCCTTCTAGGCAGAGTTGCAAAGAAAAAGCCATATCTCAGACTGGCCAATAAAAATAAAAGATTAAGCTGGGCAAAAGAACACAGACACTGGACAGAGGAAGATTGGAAAAAAGTGTTATGGACAGACGAATCTAAGTTTGAGGTGTTCGGATCACAAAGAAGAACATTGGTGAGACGCAGAAGAAATGAAAAGATGCTGGAGGAGTGCTTGACGCCATCTGTCAAGCATGGTGGAGGCAATGTGATGGCCTGGGGGTGCTTTGGTGGTGGTAAAGTGGGAGATTTGTACAGGGTAAAAGGGATCTTGAAGAAGGAAGGCTATCACTCCATTTTGCAACGCCATGCCATACCCTGTGGACGAAGCTTAATTGGAGCCAATTTCCTCCTACAACAGGACAATGACCCAAAGCTCAGCAAGAACTATTTAGGGAAGAAGCAGTCAGCTGATATTCTGTCTATAACTGAGTGGCCAGCACAGTCACCAGATCTCAACCCTATTGAGCTGTTGTGGGAGCAGCTTAACCGTATGGTACGAAAGAAATGCCCATAAAACCAACTTGTGGGAGGTGCTTCAGGAAACATGGGGTGAAATCTCTTCAGATTACCTCAAATTGACAACTAGAATGCCAAAGGTCTGCAAGGCTTTAATTGCTGCAAATGGAGGGTTCTTTGACGAAAGCAAAGTTGGAAGGACACAATTATAATTTCAATTAAAAATCATTATTTTTAACCTTGTCAACGTCTTGACTATTTCCTATTCATTTTGCAACTAATTTCATGTAAAACAAGGACATTTCTAAGTAAACTTTTGAACGGTAGAGTAGATTTTTTTTATTTATATTGAGTTGGCATAACAGAATTGTGAGTTCATTCACCGCTGTCTTTCGCTCTCCAGAGAGCTACGTAGTTATACATAGAGGTCTCTCTCTATTCCCCCCTCCAGGTTGTTCTACATGACGGTGGTGTTCTTTGTGTTCCGGATGCGGTTCTACGCTGCATGGTGTGGGGCAGAGGCTGGCTGCATCAGCGCAGGACTGGGCTGTTACCCAGAGGGGGCGCTCTCCAAGCCGGGAGGGGGACCCACTGTCAACTATAGGCAAGTCTCACACAGGATATTCAGTCCAGTTGGGGAAAACAGTAAAGTACATTCATTCATAATTATTTAAGTGTTTAATCTTGGTTTTGATCCTTCGGTCTCTCCAGCCCTGACCCTGAAAGTCCGGTTGTGTACGACTTCAAAACCATCCAGAACATTGACCCATACAACACTGACTTCTGTGTGAAGGTCCGCCACGGGATGCGCTACTGGAACATGACTGTGCAGTGGTGGCTGCATCACTACATCTACCCCAACTCCCCCTTCAAGGCTTACGCACTCAAGTAAGGGCCCTATGTAGGTTCACTAGAGAAGGCATGTGTATTGTGTCTAAAATAAACTGTCTCATAGAAGTCTGTTAAACTACAAAACTACAGTCAACTTTCAATATATTTGTAACTGCCAGATAAGATGTCCCCTGAATGTCACTTGATGCATACGTTTCACAATTCTCTCTCTCTCTCTCTCCCAGGGCTGGATGGACCATGTTCATCAGTGCATACTGGCACGGGCTTCACGCTGGCTACTACCTGTCATTCCTCACCATTCCCCTGTGCATTGCGGCTGAGTCGGCCATGGAGGCGTCGGTCAGGGCCAAGCTGGGGCCCCGGGGTCAGAGTGCCTTCGACTGGGTCCACTGGTTCCTCAAGATGAGGGCCTATGACTACATGTGTATGGGCTTCGTCCTGCTGAAGGCCAGCGACACCGTCCACTACTGGACCTCCATCTACTTCATCATCCACATCATCGCCCTGGCCTGCATTCTGTTTGGGAGGCTGATGAAGGGAGGAAAGAGGGAGAGAAAGAAGAGTGAAATGGAGGAGAAAATTGAGGGGGAGAAGAAAGAGGTGAAGCAAGAGGACGTGAGAGAGAAGACAGAGTGAGAATGGATTGATGGGTGGGAGATGGGAGGATGTACTGTATGGGGAGGATAGGTTTACTAAAAAACGACTATTCCCACAATGCACTGTCTGTCACTGATCTGTATGGGTCACTTTTGTCAGTTAGGTCCAGTGATGTCTCCCCTGGTAGAGAAGAGTTATGTTCGATCCCAAACTGGCCCCTAGACCCTACTAGGGTTTGATTTGCAGTTGGGAGGTAGAATAGATGAAGTTGTAGGATTTCCCTAACCAGGAGACATCATTGGACTATTAGCTGAATACAGTGAATCCTTATGAACATTGTTGTAACCCAGTAACAGTTGCCATGGTGATATTACATTACAAAGCACGTGTACATACAGGTATAATTGGGTGAAAGAATGTTTGCTTAATGAATGTTATTTTTGATGTGTGAGTGGCAAAAAAGTTCAGGGGGATGTAGATTATTCAGCTACTTCACTTGTGCGTATGTGTGTGATTATTTCAAAATCAGTCAATTTTCATACAAATTTACTTCAATTAGTTTAGAGGACACAAAATTGTATGTTCTAAGGCTGTAGGTTCAAGATGCTGCCTTGAAACAGAGTAGAAAGTACTGTATAGCCACAGCGGCACATCCCTTGAATCCATTCATAGAGCAAGGACTCAATTTGAACTGGGATCTAAGTATGTTACTCAGTCTGTAATTTTGCCTAAATCTCTAATCCCATTGACATCAATGCATGATTTACTCAAAGTTAAATACAAGTCACAGGCATTTATCTCAAGTCATGACCAGATCAACAATGCATTTTCCCAGTGCAACAAGACTTTCTGCTTCTTTATATTTGAGTTTTCATTGATCAGGCCATTCCTATGATAAATTATAGAATAGTGCAGAAAACTGAACTTCGGATAACCATGAGTACATACTGAGTTATACTTGTCTCGTTTTAAAACGCATATAGAGGATCCAGTCATAATGAATGTGGCAGTTGTATACGTTCTCTTTCCTCAACATTCTTATTAGGTTTTGTATTATGATAAGATGATAATTTCTCCCTTAGCTCCAAGTTGAAAGGAAAACAAATTCTCTGTCATTATTAAGTGGAGCCATCCTCAGTGATTTGTTCTCAGAGTAAAGACCAAGAAACTTGAAATAACTTTCACTGTGTCAAGAGGGGCTACTGGAACCAAAAAGACCAGTGCAAATTTCAGAATGGAATCTGTGGTTTAGAAAAATATGAAAATTGCTTAAGGTATTTGCTATGTTGATTTTAATCTGAATATATTTTACTGCATTATTTAAAATGTCGTTTTGGGTGATCTTCTGAAATGTTCTCATCTTGACTTGGCCTGTAAATGAGCATTTTACTCATCTCTTCTTCTTTACAAAAATGATCTGTCCTGCATTCCGTAGTCATTAGTAATCTCTTGTGGACAGATGCACGTAACATAAATAGAGCATTTGCTGCAATTACGCCAGAATTGCGTTCTAGGTGTCTGAGATTATTTGATTAGAGATGTAATTCTATACTGTATGGTGAATATGTATTTATTGTTCTTTATTGTTGTCTGTATCACTGGCTACATCTCAGATGACACCTGGCTATTCCCCAGACAGTGCACTACTTTTGGTCAGACCTGGGCCAAAGGTAGTGCACTATATTAGGAAATAAGTTGCCTCAATCAGAACATTTTGGCAGTGACTGAGGACTGACTGACAAGGTAAGGTTGTAGAAAGACCAAGCTACCAGTCAGTCCTCAGTCACTGCCAAAATGTTTGACTGCCATCTTATTACAAATGTAATGGTATTACTATATAATTTTTTTTTAAATAAATTGTGCTGACAGTAGAATAAAAAGTTATTTGGAATTATATTTCTTGTAATTTAATTTACTAGATAGCATGGAAGCATTGTATTATAATTGTTTACCACAATCTGATATATCCAAACCCTCCCTCCTTTTCCTTGTGCCAAAACCCTAACCCCAAAGAAACAACTACCTTGTGTTTTTTTTATCAGCCAACTCATTTCAGTACATGACCAGTATAGAAAACATTCCTTGATGGTTGCTTCTCCATCACGTGTAATATTTAGTTTTTCTTGTGTATTTTTGTTTGTTTCTGAATGGTTTCACCTTGATACTATGATGATTGTAACTCTCCCTGCCTTGTAACAGTTCAGTGTTACCAACGGAATACATGTCTCAGCTATTCAACACGTCTGAAGTCTTGTTCCTTATTGATGTTTTGTTCATGGATGTTGGCTGTAGTTTTATTAGTGCACATTTCTCTTGCAATTTCTGATCTGACATGGTTCATTCTATGGTTTTTACTTACTATAGGAGTTGTCAGACCTGAAAATGATCAACGTTCCCCTATCCCCTTGCACATACTCACACGCACAGCAACGAACACACAAATCCCACTGTTCACAGGCTTGCCTCTATGGTTACCTAACATGTCACATCAGTGTACAGACAGGTTTATGAACTGAAGCACAGACAGTAAACACTCCTACATGATTAAGTTATGGGTCTAACCTGTAACCAGTCATCAAATGTCTTGTAACACCCCAGCTTGTTGATACTGCATTAGTTACTAACGTCCATGTTCTGTTGGATGTAAGCTGAGTGGAGTGTAACCTAACGGTCTACCAGGAGTGAATGGGTTAAACGTACAAGGAAGTATCTGTGGCAGAGATGGTTATTTGCATGGAGCAAAGTCTGAGGGGGGAGTGATTCCTGGATACTACCTTGTAAAAGAGCTAGCCCTGTATGCTGGTTTAACTATATATTAGCATTGTAATTAGCAGTGAGATACAGAGGACTGGTTGTTTGATTGTAGTGTTTCTGAAGTGTTGGTGGAATCCTCCGTCTCATGGAGTTCAGTGAGCTACAAAGACAGAGCTCCACTATAGGTAAGCCGCGCGACTAATGTTTTGTAGGTGTGGTATGTTCGGTCTCATCGGTACAGGTGTGCCTTTGTGTTCAGTGAAATGCTTCCTGGTTACTTGTTTTGTTCTATACAAAAATATGCTATTACATGGTAAAGGGAGATTTTCCAAGAATGTATACTTTAAAATATCCTTGAATTATGTGTACCACACAAGTATAATACACCAACAGATTGCAACTCTTCCAAAACTACAACCAATCAACTACACTGACACTGGGCTGACTCAGGACATCACTCATAGTTTTTCTCTGTATATATATATATATATATATTGGATATTATAGGTGAATGCACCAATTTGTAAGTCGCTCTGGATAAGAGCGTCTGCTAAATGACTTAAATGTAAATATATATATATATATATCTTTGCCCTCCTCTGCCCTCTCCAAGCCCACGGTTACCATGGTGCCCAGCAGTTGGTGAGGTTACGGAGTAAGTCTGTAGTGTCCAATCAGAATGGCCCTCAGTTCAACTGGGGTTCTCCCCCCTCGGAGGGGGGAGAGGAGGGTGACTCGGGTCCCCCTAAGGACCTCAGAGAGCGGCCTATGACCATGCGCCTAAAGAGAGCGATACGGTATGGGACCTCAGTGGTCATAGTAGTTACTAGCGTCTCTGCCTCTGTGCAATTCCTTTGCTGTTGTCCTGTTGTCCTACTATACTCCCTCACTTCTCTAATCTTCCAAAAAGCATACTCTCTCTCTTCCAGGGAGGTGCAACAGATGCGTGTGCCTGTGGTGACTAGCTGGCAGTCATGGAAGAGGAGCAAGGCCAAGTCCCTGAGCAGGTTCAGAGCAGATGCAGGGGGAGTCATGTCCTATGTAGCTCTGTGGAGAAAGGCTCTGCATAAGATAGGAGGTGACAGATTTAATCACACTGTATCACTCAATAAAATCAGGCAATGGTTAATCCAATACCAACTACATACACATCTATATCCTGGGCTGTATGTACAGTTGAAGTCGAAAGTTTACATACACTTAGGTTGAAGTCATTAAAACTCGTTTTTCAACCACTCCACAAATTTCTTGTTAACAAACTATAGTTTTGGCAAGTCAGTTAGGAGATCTACTTTGTGCATGACACAAGTCATTTTTCCAACAACCGTTTACAGACAGATTATTTCACTTATAATTCACTGTATCACAATTCCAGTGGGTCAGAGGTTTACATACACTAAGTTGACTGTGCCTTTAAACAGCTTGGAATATTCCAGAAAATGATGTCATGGCTTTAGAAGCTTCTGATAGGCTAATTGACATTTGAGTCAATTGGAGGTGTACCTGTGGATGTATTTCAAGGCCTACCTTCAAACTCAGTACATCTTTGCTTGACATCATGGGAAAATCAAAAGAAATCAGCCAAGAACTCAGAAATAAAATTGTAAACCTCCACAAGTCTGGTTCATCCTTGGGAGCAATTTCCAAACGCCTGAAGTTACCACGTTCATCTGTACAAACAATAGTACGCAAGTATAAACACCATGGGACCACGCAGCCATCATACCGCTCAGGAAGGAGACGCATTCTGTCTCCTAGAGATGAACGTACTTTGGTGCGAAAAGTGCAAATTAATCCCAGAACAGAAGCAAAGGACCTTGTGAAGATGTTGGAGGAAACAGGTACAAAAGTATCTATATTCACAATAAAACGAGTCCTATATCGACATAACCTGAAAGGCCGCTCAGCAAGGGACCACGTCGTACTTTTTGGAGAAATGTCCTCTAGTCTGATGAAACAAAAATAGAACTGTTTGGCCATAATGACCATCGTTATGTTTGGAGGAAAAGGGTGAGGCTTGCAAGCCGAAGAACACCATCCCAACCGAGAAGCACAGGGGTGGCAGCATCATGTTGTGGGGGTGCTTTGCTGTAGGAGGGACTGGTGCACTTCACAAAATAAATCATGAGGATGGAAAATTATGTGGCTATATTGGAGCAACATCTCAAGACATCAGTCAGGAAGTTAAAGCTTGATCGCAGAATGGGTCTTCCAAATGGACAATGACCCCAAGCATACTTCCAAAGTTTTGGCAAAATGGCTTAAGGACAAGAAAGTAAAGGTATTGGAGTGGCCATCACAAAGCCCTGACCTCAATCCCATAGAAAATGTGGGCAGAACTGGAAAAGTGTGTGCGAGCAAGGCCAACAAACCTGACTCAGTTACATCAGCTCTGTCATAAGAAATGGGCCAAAATTCACCCAACTTATTGTGGGAAGCTTGTGGAAGGCTATCCAAAACGTTTGACCCAAGTTAAACAATTTAAAGGCAATGCTACCAAATACTAATTAAGTGTATATAAATAAAATCTGAAATAAATCATTCTCTCTACTATTATTCTGACATTTCACATTCTTAAAATAAACTGGTGATCCTAACTGACCTAAAACAGGGAATTTTTTACTAGGATTAAATGTCGGGAATTGTGAAAAACTAAGTTTAAATGTATTTGGCTAAGGTGTATGTAAACTTCCGATTTCAACTGTATGTGACATACACAGAACTTAACTACACTGCTCAAAAAAATAAAGGGAACACTTAAACAACACATCCTAGATCTGTGTGGCCTCCACGTGCCTGTATGACCTCCCTACAATGCCTGGGCATGCTCCTGATGAGGTGGCGGATGGTCTCCTGAGGGATCTCCTCCCAGACCTGGACTAAAGCATCCGCCAACTCCTGGACAGTCTGTGGTGCAACGTGGCATTGGTGGATGGAGTGAGACATGATGTCCCTGATGTGCTCAATTGGATTCAGGTCTGGGGAACGGGCGGGCCAGTCCATAGCATCAATGCCTTCCTCTTGCAGGAGCTGCTGACACACTCCAGCCACATGAGGTCTAGCATTGTCTTGCATTAGGAGGAACCCAGGGCCAACCGCACCAGCATATGGTCTCACAAGGGGTCTGAGGATCTCATCTCGGTACCTAATGGCAGTCAGGCTACCTCTGGCGAGCACATGGAGGGCTGTGCGACCCCCCAAAGAAATGCCACCCCACACCATGACTGACCCACCGCCAAACCGGTCATGCTGGAGGATGTTGCAGGCAGCAGAACGTTCTCCACGGCGTCTCCAGACTCTGTCACGTCTGTCACGTGCTCAGTGTGAACCTGCTTTCATCTGTGAAGAGCACAGGGCGCCAGTGGCGAATTTGCCAATCTTGGTGTTCTCTGGCAAATGCCAAACGTCCTGCACGGTGTTGGGCTGTAAGCACAACCCCCACCTGTGGACGTCGGGCCCTCATACCACCCTCATGGAGTCTTTTTCTGACCGTTTTTTGAGCAGTATATATGCACTTGTTAATGCATACACAATCACCTCACATAGATTAAGTTTTCTCGAGGCTTTCAGCAATATCTAAAAGGCCTCGGTTCCACACACTTCTACTGCATTAGGCTAAATCAGGGTCACACAGTGTTTCTTGGTAGTCTTAAACAAATCTCCTTTGAAACTAAAATACACACCTCATACACATGGTTATGGGCTTAAAACAAAGAAGACACCTATACCATGTCACATATAGGAGATGAAATGTATTACATTCTGACATTCTGACATTGCATCCCAATATGTTATTTTTATTTAAATTATGAAATTATGAAAAATATGAATAACATTCCAGGGCTACTGTCGTTGTTAATTATGTTGCCTTCACATTCACCACATGGCCCTGTGACCCCTGTCTTTGCAGGCCACTTTGGCGGTGGTGTCCAGTCCTACTTCATGTTCCTGCGCTTCCTGGTGGTGCTCAACTTCCTGTCGTTCTTGCTGATTGCTGGGTTCATCCTCATCCCCAGTATCGTGTTCAGATCCACCAGCACCAGTAACATGACAGTGGACAGCACTGGTAAGGCCAGCACTGGAGGATGCATTTTCAAACCAGGCCTATGATTGGTTAAAGGGTGATGGCATTGGAGTGACATTCACTATCTTTATTCCAGTCCAGTCTATTAACATTATTCTGTCTCCAATATAAAACAATGTCTTCTCACTGTTCCCTGTAGCAGTATCATAGCAACAGATCTGCCTTAGAGGATGGGCTTTTAATTGAATTGAGGGATTGAAACTGCAAATATTGCAGCAGTTGTTACTGGGATTCTCTCACGGGTTTGAGAATGGAGTCCCTAACAAAGTAGCAGGTCATGGAACTTAGGTATTCTGTGCCAAGGCTGCGGTGGGAAACATGATCAAATGTGACCTTGGCTTATCTTCAAACAGCTGAGAATGTGTGTGTGTGTGTGTGTGTGTGTGTGTGTGTGTGTGTGTGTGTGTCAGGTCCAGAGGTGTGTAAGGTCTATGATCCAAATCTTCAAGGTCTGGTGGTGTTTTACCAGTACTTCCTGGACTTACTCTCTGGAACGGTGAGAAAACACAACATGTGTAATCTAGTCCTGTGTACCACTGGTTATAGATATAGTGAATACAGCTCAGAGAACAACACTTCTCTGAAGTTCAGAATGCAAAACCATGCAGCTTTGTTTTAAGAGGCCTTGGCCTTTCACACACTTTTCTCTGTCTGTCTGCACATCCGTCTGTCTTTCTGCCTGTGTATGCTGGTGATTCTTTGATCCACCTCTACACAGACGACACCATTCTGTATACATCTAGCCCTTCTTTGGACACTGTGCTAACAAACCTCCAAATGAGCTTCAACGCCATACAACACTCCTTCCATGGCCTCCAACTGCTTTTAAATGCTAGTAAAACTAAATGCATGCTCTTCAACCGATCGCTGCCCGCACCTGCCCGCCCGTCCAGCATCACTACTCTGGACGGTTCTGACCTAGAATATGTGGACAACTACAAATACCTAGGTGTCTGACTAGACTGTAAACTCTCCTTCCAGACTCACATTAAGCATCTCCAATCCAAAATTAAATCTAGAATCGGCTTCCCATTTCGCAACAAATGCCTTCTTCACTCATGCTGCCAAACATATCCTCGTAAAACTGACTATCCTACCGATCCTCGACTTCGGGCATGTCATTTACAAAATAGCCCCCAACACTCTACTCAGCAAACTGGATGTAGTCTGTCACAGTGCCATCCGTTTTGTCACCAAAGCCCCATTTACTACCCACCACTGCAACATGTATGCTCTCGTTGGCTGGCCCTCACTACATATCCGTCACCAAACCCACTGGCTCCTGGTCATCTATAAGTCTTTGCTAGGTAAAGCCCCGCCTTATCTCAGCTCACTGGTCACCATAGAAACACCCACCCGTAGCACACGCTCCAGCAGGTATATCTCACTGATCATCCACAAAGCCAACACCTCCTTTGGCCGCCTTTCCTTCCAGTTGTCTGCTGCCAATGACTGGAACGAATTGCAAAAATCTCTGAAACTGGAGTCTTATATCTCCCTCAGCTGTCTGAGCAGCTTACTAATCACTGTACCTGTACACAGCCAATCTGTAAATAGCACACCAGACTACCTCATCCCCATATTGTTATTTATCCTCTTGCTCTTTTGCACCCCAGTATCTCTACTTGCACATCATCATCTGCACATCTATCACTCCAGTGTTAATGCTAAATTGTAATTATTTTCACCTCTAGGGCCTATCTCCCTACATTTGCACACACTGTACATAGATTTTTCTATTTTTATTTTATTTTGTGCTATTGACTGTACTTTTGTTTATGTGTAACTCTGTGTTGTTGTTTTTGTCGCACTGCTTTGCTTTATCTTGGCCAGGTCGCAGTTGTAAATGAGCACTTGTTCTCAACTGGCCACCTGGTTAAATGAAGGTGAAATAAAAAATAACGTACTGCTTGTGGGTTTGTGTGTTTGTGTCAAGTCTGGTATGCTACTAGTCTAGTAAGCTCCACTCTCACCACTTCCCACCCTCCACCTATCTCCCTCTCCCAGGGTTTCATGGAGTACTCCTACATGTTCTATGGTTACTATAACAACACCGTGGCAGAGAGCAGTGGCTTCCACTACAACCTGCCCCTGGCCTACCTCCTCACCTCCGTCTTCTACTTCGCCTTCTGTCTCATCTGTATCGTCACACGGTACCTTCTGGAATGCCCTACACTTCCATCTGCATAGAAATAAAATGGATAGAATGGACATTAACCATAATGACTTACTGACCCCCCACTCCGATTGGTCCCTTATACAGCATGGGGAGCGCACTTCGCGTTGCTGTGGCAACAGGCAGCGGTGCTGCCGGCAGTTACAGCAAGATGGTGTTCACTGGCTGGGACTACGGTTGCCAGGGAGACCGGGCCACCAAACTCAAACAGAAAAGCATCCACTACCAGCTACAGGTAGGAGCTCTGCCTCTTACTGCATGGTCACTGAAGATGCACTCCTCTTTCCTCCCCTCTAATTTCTCTGTATGATCTCTCCCCTTTATTTCTCCCTTCTCCACTCTCTCTCCCCTCTATCTGTCTCCTCCCTCTGTCAGGTGGACCTGGAGGAGGAGAGGCTACAGAAAAAGGCTTTGTCTCTAACCTTAGGTCAGACAGTGGGTCTGTGTTCTCTACGCATCTTCCTCATGCTCATCTCCCTCACCCTCATAGGAGGAGCTTTCTTTGGCATCTTCAAGGCTACTGTCTTCAGCCAGGTCAGTCAAAAACACAAAGAAACAAAACAAAAACTATTGATTGGATGTTTGGCCTTTCATCCTCTCCATGTCATATTGAGTCAGTACAGGGAGGTGGGTATCCTGGGGCTGTTCTAACCTTTTCTGGTTGACCTTTGCCCCCTCTCCTTGTGGTTTCTAGGCACAGGTTGGAGCAGAGGGCATTCTGGGCCTGTTCTGGGTTTACCTTCCTTCCATCGTCATCACAACAGGAAACTTTGTTGTGCCCTTCATGTGTGACCAGATAGCCCTGTTTGAGAGATATTCTCCTAGTACCACCATCATCATGGCACTGTTCAGGTGTGTGTGTGTGTGTGTGTAGCCTCTGCTGAGTCCCTAGTTTCAGGCATTTCTTTTACGCCTGCTACGTTAGGTTAGTGTGTGTGTGTGTGTAGCCTCTGCTGAGTCTCTAGTTTCAGGCATTTCTTTTACGCCTGCTACGTTAGGTTAGTGTGTGTGTGACCTTATCGCTTTGCTAGAGCTTCACTCAACCAGTGTGTGCGCGTGCATACGTGTGTGTATGTCTCTCTGTGTGTGTGTGAATATTGCCTGTGTCCCTCCCTCCTGTGTTCAGGTCAGTGTTTCTGCGTATGATAAGTTTGGGAGTGCTGCTGTTTACTCTGTGGAGTCAGATCACCTGCTTTAAAGACAGTCCAAAATGTGAGCTCTGCCAGTACAACAACAAGGAATATCCGGTAACCACTCTCTTAATACAGCATGGTAGCAGTCAGGGTCTAATTTATCAGATTTGTCTAGAAAAGATGATATCTCCATTCGATTCTACCTACAGTACAGAACCGGTATCAACCATGTTGCATCATCTTCTATTCTTTCCCACCCATGCTATGTCCGTCTGTCTTGCTGCTGCCACCCAGTGCTGGGAGACGCGTGTGGGACAGGAGATGTACAAACTGGCCTTGTTTGACTTCCTCATTACCATCGCCATGCTTTTCCTGGTGGAGTTTCCACGCAGGTAGTGTACACTATACACCCTACTGTGGTGTAACTCAATCTGAGCTAGTCATCCTCTATCACATTTATTGATGATCTCTTCTTCCATACTGTGGCAGGTTGTTTGTGGACCACTACTCCTGTGCACTGACCCGGTGGGTAGGTCGTCAGGAGTTCTTGGTGCCTCCCAATGTGCTGGGTCTGGTCTACGGTCAGACAGTGGTGTGGACTGGAGCTCTGTTCTGCCCTCTGCTGCCTCTCATCAACACACTCAAGTTCTTCATCCTCTTCTACTGCAAGAAGGTCAGGCTGCTCTCCATACTGTACCAATAATGGAAATGTAATCAATTCATTTTCTGAAAGGTTTCTCAAGTTAAAGTTTGGCCCCAGATCAGTTGCCCTTCACTACACAACCACAGTAACCCCCCCCCCCTTCATCTCTCCTCCAGGTCACTCTGTTTTCTAACTGTCGTCCGGCGGTGAAGACGTTCCGCTCCACCACCTCCACCATCTTCTTCCTGGTGGTGTTGCTGTTCGGCTGGGGCCTCGCCCTCGTCGCCATGATCTACAGCCTGGCCCAGTGAGTGACTCTGCCTACGTCTGAAATGACACCCTATTCACTATATAGTGTACTACTTTTGAACAGGGCATATAGTCAAAAGTAGTGCCCTATATAGAGAATAGGGTGCCACTTCGGACGCAGACTCTATCTCTACTGCAGCAGGAAGGAAGCCTGTTATACAGTGCAGGGATAGTAGTGGCAGATGGACCAGGTGTAGTGGTGGTGGTGGTAGATGGTGAGGGTGTTGATATGTCATCCTCAGGATCCATCCCTCTATGAGCTGTGGTCCGTTCCGCTCTCTCACTATGATGTGGAGTATCGTTCCCAACACCTTCTACACTCTCTCCCTGACAACACAGGACTTCATCTTCTACATGGGCTCCCAGGCCTTCTCCATCCCTCTCTTCATCTTCTCCTGGTGAGTCCCCTTGTCTTACTGATCTATTCATTTTCTCCTGGTGAGTCACCTTGTCTTACTGATCTATTCATTTTCTCCTGGTGAGTCCCCTTGTCTTACTGATCTATTCATTTTCTCCTGGTGAGTCACCTTGTCTTACTGATCTATTCATTTTCTCCTGGTGAGTCACCTTGTCTTACTGATCTATTCATTTTCTCCTGGTGAGTCCCCTTGTCTTACTGATCTATTCATTTTCTCCTGGTGAGTCCCTTTGTCTTACTGATCTCTTCATTTTCTCTTGGTGAGTCACCTTGTCTTACTGATCTATTCATTTTCTCCTGGTGAGTCCCCTTGTCTTACTGATCTCTTCATTTTCTCCTGGTGAGTCACTTTGTCTTACTGATCTCTTCATTTTCTCCTGGTGAGTCACTTTGTCTTACTGATCTCTTCATTTTCTCCTGGTGAGTCCCCTTGTCTTACTGATCTCTTCATTTTCTCCTGGTGAGTCACTTTGTCTTACTGATCTCTTCATTTTCTCCTGGTGAGTCACTTTGTCTTACTGATCTCTTCATTTTCTCCTGGTGAGTGATTTAGTCTTACTGATCCGAGTGTCCATTGCAGGTACATGGGTCCGTGTGTTACTGTCTACCTTGTGTTTGATGATGTAATATTGCTTTTGTAACTCAACAAATGGGAGGCCCATATCTGCATAGACTCATATGGTCAGCATGGGTTATTTCCATGTGTTCAGATTCCTGTACATAACATTCTGACTGTGTTTGTTGCATAAACATTGCTCTCCTCTGTCTCCCTGTCCTGATAGTGTGGTGCTGTGTTACGTAGCAGCTCTAGCCGCAGTCTATGGGAAGAGTGTTGATCTGCTAAAGGCCCAGCTTAAACTGGTAAGTGATGAATGGGGAGAAGTCCTACATGACATCATAATGATGCAAAAAAATATATGTTTGAAACAAAACCATGTCCATGACCCATACTCAAGCTTAACCTTGTATAACAGTGTGTTTAACTCTAACAGGAGGGACGTGATAAGCAGTTCCTGGTCAAGCAGATTGAAGAGCTGAGTAGAGAGATGGGGGTTCCAACAAGGGACCAATTGGAAACATTTGACACTGGTGCAGCAAACTGACTCAGACACCAGACCCATCTCCCGGCCCAAGGCACTTCTTGTAGATTTGAAAGGCTTAGATAGGTTTTGCATGTGGCAATAGCACAAAGCACATATCTACACCTTCACAAATCACTTTACAATTGTCACTCTCTAGTGTACGATAGCTACATTTGAGGCAAAGTTTTACTTATTATGATTGAGTGGTGATGAATGCACCAACTGTAAGTCACTCTGGATAAGAGCTTCTGCTAAATGACTAATCTAAATGTGGAGACTACCATTTAGTATATTAAATATTTAGTTTGTTACCCTATTTCTCTCTCATAATACCTGTAACAGCAATTGCCATGTTCATTGCCTTTGCATTCTCTTACTCACCTCTTGCCTAAACATCAGACTGTGACCGTGTTTACCCCATGGTTATTCAGTGTGAAAGAAGTCGCCCTAAAAAAGAGGCAAGAGTCTCTACAAGCCAGAATGTTGAATACAATTATATTTACACTTACCGGTTGTCCATGCTGTTGGTCCTTTTGACGGTAGGAAGTGGAGATACAATATCCACAGGAAAGTATTGTTTACCCAACTTTTTGCGGCGACGGTATTCGCTTGTATCTCCAGAGGCATTGTTGCACATTATGTAAACAGTAGCCGAACGTTGTCGACCGAAGCACGTTCCCTCGCAGTCAGCTGGGTATAATTTGTGGAACGTTCCAACAGGAATCTGTTCCAAAAAGTTCGTAAATAACAAGATTGCCAGCAAACAACGGATACAAAATTGCATAGTGGCAGAATAAGATACCGGGTAGGGAGTGGGCTATTTCATTAAGTTTTTCACTCACCACGTTTATTCCGAAAAATGTCTGTCCTCACTCAGGACAACCGAGGTAAAGACAGTTCAAGTTGGATATTCGCGCTTTCAAACCACTTGAGCCACAGACTCCAAATAAGTGTCATGATGTTGGAAAAATTGCGCACAACATTGCACAGGTCTTATTTTCACGATTTGGACATGACTTCGCTTTCCAAAGCTAATAAACATATGCCAATGTGAGCAGCATTTTGTATTCCAAGTTGAATTAGTTAGGGAGCGTAAACAAAGTACAAACTCTTTTTACATTCAAATTTCAATAGCTCCTTGGTCATGTGGCCTACTGACTTCAAACAAGGTTCAGAATGTCCACTGACTACCATTCTATATTGCACACCCCCCTTTAGTTTGTCCATTTTCATCTCACAAGATTTTACATTAATTTTTCAAAATGTAAAGTTTCAATAGCTCCTTGGTCATGTGACCTAGTGACTTCAAACAAGGTTCAGAATGTCCACTGAGTGGCCATACACATTGCACACCCTTTAGTTTGTCAATTTTCATCTCATATGGTTTTACATGAATTTTTCAAAATGTAGAATTTCAATAGCTCCTTGGTCATGTGACCTAATGACTTCAAACAAGGTGCAGTATGTCCACTGACTACCCTTCTATATTGCACACCCTTTAGTTTGTCTATTTTCATCTCACATGGTTTTACATTAATTTTTCAAAATTTTGAATTTCAATAGCTCCTTGGTCAATAGCTCCTTGGTCATTACTCTGGTGACTTCAAACAAGGTTCAAAATGTCCACTCAGTGGGCCTACACATTGCACACCCTTAAGTTTGTCCATTTTCATCTCACATGGTTTTACATGAATTTTTCTAAATGTAGAATTTCAATAGCTCCTTGGTCATGTGACCTAATGTCCGCTGACTACCCTTCTATATTGCACACTCATGTTTGTGTACTGTAAAATCATGCGGTGTAACGTACATTTTTCATAGTTTCACATTTGCAATAGCTCCTTGGTCATGTCAACTACACACCTAAGAAGCATGCAGTGGATATACACCCATATTGCATAACCTCTAGTCATGTATCTTCTATATTGTTGTACATTAATATTAGTTTGACAGTTAGGGGGTTCAGTCTAGTGTTGTGTTTACCCTTTTCTTTATATTTATCTATAATAATTGGTAGTTCTAAGTACTTATTTTCCCTGTTTTTTATTTTTCCACTGTATTTAACAGTGGTACACAATAAAGAGACAGATAATATCTCCTTTTGTCATTAATATCAACCATAAAGGAAAAGGGCAAAGTACGAGAGTCATGCTTTTAATTGTCCAAAGCAGGGATGGAGAGTGAGCTAGTGAGGTAGGCTGCAGCGGGTTTTCTGGTCTATACATATACTGAACATGTAACCACAGTAATGGTGGCCAGTAAATCAATGAATAAAAATGTAATATTGGCAAATTAAACAGAAATTGTAGACCTTTAATCTTTTCCAACATGTCAGACACTTAATTCAAGCTATGTATGAAACATTTCACATTGTTAACTTTCTCTTTATCCCTGGTTGATGTACATTTCAGAGCCTCTTCAGTGTGGATTTTTATTTATTTAACTAGGCAAGTCAGTTAAGAACAAATTCTTATTTTCAATGACGGCCTAGGAACAGTGGGTTAACTGCCTTGTTCAGGTGCAAAACGACAGATTTGTACGTTGTCAGCTCGGGGATTCAAACTTGCAACCTTTCGGTTACTAGTCCAACGCTCTAACCACTAGGCTACGCTGGGGTATAGCATACATTTTCAACAACAAAAACTGCTCTTCCAGTTTGTGTTCTTTACTCTGTTGAACTCTTTTGTCTTCATTCCTAGGCACAGCACCGTCTGCATGCAAAACATTCAATCTAAAACAAAACAAAGCGTAACACGTTATAAATAATATCAAATATCAATGCAGTATGACAAATGACGAATTAGCTTTCCATTGTGTTATATCATAAATTGTCTTACATGCCGTCACTGTTGTCAAAAGATTATAAACATGTTAAATAAAGTTACTAAGCCAGTCAGTCTTTGGGCCACATCCAGGTTCTTTATCAGCGGCACACATGAAGCAGTTGTTGGCTTTGTTGAACTCTGAAATCATAGGCATAAACTGAACATATGGCTGTCCCACACAAATACATAAAAATAAAGAATTTACATTTACTTTGAATTAAATGTCATTACATACCAGACATTTTTAGTATATCCTCAGCCATTTCTTTTTGCAGTTGCTCCATGTGTTTTTGAAGGTTCCATATCAATTTGGGAAGGGGATGTTGGGGAAGTTCTGTGCAACTTCCTTGGCCATCTACACCAAAAAATAAAATAGAGTTCTTGACCTAATTGTCACATAACAGCTAACCATTCATTATTGAAAATAGAACTATCAAACCTGCATTACAAAGACCCCACAGCTGAAGGTGTCCTGCTGCATGGTGTGAGTTATTTCCCCTCCTTTCCACTTTATACATTTCATTTCAGTCATTTAGCAGACGCTCTTAACCAGAGCGACTTACAGTAGTGAATGCATACATTTCATACATCATTTTCTTCCCCCCCATACTGCCCCCCTGTGGGAATCAAACCCACAACCCTGGTGGTGCAAACACCATGCTCTACCAACTGAGCCACAGGGAAGACACAAATCTCATTACAGAGACATTAGTATACATCCAACATGTCCGCCCAATCGTCTTTTCCATGGCAGGATCTTCTCATTTTGAAGTATACTCTTTTTTATGTAAACATAATGGAATTATGATTAGTTATAGGCAAATGAATACACAAGCCAAATTTGTATGCTGTTTTCATTATCACTATAATCTAGTAGTAATTTCTTAGTAGAGGTAATTTCCTTTATGCCTCCTTCAACACACAGCCTAAATTATATGCGCTGAACCATTTACAGGACAATAATAAAAGTAGCATATAGGATCCAACCCTATCACAGAGTGAATAAATGTAGAGCGTTTGTAGACTTTAAGAACAAAAATATTAAGTGACAGTTTCATCAGTGCTTAAAGAAAGTCATATCACAAAGATCACAGATGACAGTGCCCACCAAATCTATGACACTAGAGAATGAATTGTAAGCACCAACGTGTGTTTGTCAAAATAATATCTGAAAATGTCAGTTGTTAAACATAATACCTCTATTTGCAATAGCAATTTATGATCTATGCAGTTGAGGAATATTCCATGTACCAACACTACATGTAGGACGGACATAAGACATTCCCACATACAGTATTTAAAAAATTTTATTTCACCTTTATTCAACCAGGTAAGCCAGTTGAGAACAAGTTCTCATTTACAACTGCGACCTGGCCAAGATAAAGCAAAGCAGTGTGACACAAACAACAACACAGAGTTACACATGGAATAAACAAACGTACAGTCAATAACACAATACAAAGTCTATATACAGTGTGTGCAAATGAAGTAAGAATAGGGAGGTAAGGCAATAAATAGGCCGTAGTGGCGAAATAATTACAATTTCGCAAATAAACCCTGGAGTGAGATGTGCAGAAGATGAATGTGTAAGTAGAGATACTGTGGTGTAAAGGAGCAAAAAATATAAAAATATAAATAAAATAAATAACAATATGGGGAAGCGGTAGTTGGATGGGCTGTTTACAGATGGGCTACGTACAGGTGCAATGGTCTGTAAGCTGCTGTGATAGCTGATGCTTAAAGATAGTGAGGGAGATATGGGTCTCCAGCTTCAGTGATTTTTGCAATTCGTTCCAATCACTGGCAGCAGAGAACTGGAAGGAAAGGCGGCCAAAGGGGGAATTGGCTTTGGGGTGACCAGTGAAATATACCTGTTGGAGCGCGTGCTACGAGTGGGTGCTGCTATGGTGACCAGTGAGCTGAGATAAGGTGGGGCTTTACCTAGCAAGGACTTATAGATGGCCTGGAGCCAGTGGGTTTGGCGACGAATATGAAGCGAGGGCCAGCCAACGAGAGCATACAGGTCGCAGTGGTGGGTAGTATATGTGGCTTTGGTGATGAAACAGATGGCACTGTGATAAACTGCATCCAATTTGCTGAGTAGAGTGTTGGAGGCAATTTTGTAAATAACATCGCCGAAGTCAAGGATCGGTAGGATAGTCAGTTTTACGAGGGTATGTTTGGCAGCATGAGTGAAGGATGCTTTGTTTTGCAAAATAGGAAGCCGATTCTAGATATCATTTTGGATTGGAGATGCTTAATGTGAGTCTGGAAGGAGAGTTTACAGTCTAACCAGACACCTAGGTATTTGTAGTTGTCCACATATTCTAAGTCAGAACCGTCCAGAGTAGTGATGCTAGGCGGGTGGGCAGATGCGGGCAGCGATCGGTTGAAGAGCATGCATTTAGTTTTACTTGCATTTAAGAGCAGTTGGAGGCCACGGAAGGAGAGTTGTATGGCATTTAAGCTTGTCTGGAGGTTAGTTAACACAGTGTCCAAAGAAGGGCCAGAATTATACAGAATGGTGTCGTCTGCGTAGAGGTGGATCAGAGAATCACCAGCTGCAAGAGCGTCATCATTGATGTATACAGAGAAAAGAGTCGGCCCGAGAATTGAACCCTATGGCACCCCCATAGAGACTGGCAGAGGTCCGGACAACAGGCCCTCCCATTTGACACACTGAACTCTATCTGAGAAGTAGTTGGTGAACCAGGCGAGGCAGTCATTTGAGAAACCAAGGCTGTTGAGTCTGCCGATAAGAATATGGTGATTGACAGAGTCGAAAGCCTTGGCCATGTCAGTGGATACGGCTGCACAGTATTGTCTTTTGTGGATGGCGATTATGATATTGTTTAGGACCTTGAGCATGGCTGAGGTGCACCCATGACCAGCTCGGAAACCTGATTGCATAGCGGAGAAGGTACGGTGGGATTCGAAATGGTCAGTGATCTGTTTGTTAACTTGGCTTTCGAAGACCTTAGAAAGGCAGGGTAGGATAGATATAGGCCTGTAACAGTTTGGGTCTAGAGTGTCTCCCCCTTTGAAGAGGCGGATGACCACGGCAGCTTTCCAATCTTTGGGGATTTCAGACGATACGAAAGAGAGATTGAACAGGCTAGTAATAGGGGTTGCAACAATTGCTGCGGATAATTTTAGAGAGTGTCCAGATTGTTTAGCCCAGCTGATTTGTAGGGGTCCAGATTTTGCAGCTCTTTCAGAACATCAGCTATCTGGATTTGGGTGAAGGAGAAATGGGGGAGGCTTGGGCAAGTTGCTGTGGGGGGTGCAGAGCTGTTGACCGAGGTAGGGGTAGCCAGGTGGAAAGCAAGGCCAGCCATAGAAAAATGCTTATTGAAATTCTCGATAGTAGATTTATCGGTGGTGACAGTGTTTCCTAGCCTCAGTGCAGTGGGCAGCTGGGAGGAGGTGCTCTAATTCTCCATGGACTTTACAGTGTCCCCAAAATTCAGATGAGACTGAGACATACAAGGCAAGATATGTTGCAAAGGGGTATAGTCAAGTGGCAGGAATAGACTATAAGGAGACTTTTTCTCCAACTGCAAATATGACATCAGTACGCTGTTTGATGCAGCTAGCAGCTCAGTATGACTTAGAGTTACATAAGATGGATGTCAAAACAGCATATCTACATGCTCCTATTGACTGTGAAGTGTACATGGAGCAACCAGAGGGTTTTGAAGTCAGGTCAGATACAGGTGAGCAACTAGTCTGCAAACTGAACAAGTCACTGTACGGCCTGAAACAGTCAGGAAGGAACTGGAACAAAATGTTGCATGATCACCTTAGTGAAAATGGTTTTACACAGAACCCAGCTGATCACTGTGTTTATAACAAACAAACTGCAACAGAAAGGATCATTTTGATAATTTGGGTCGATTATCTAAGTATCGCTGCTAGTGATAGTGACTCACTCACAAGTGTAAAAGAAATGTTAAGTGAAAAATTTAAGATGAAAGATCTTGGGAGGCTTGGACATTTCCTAGGCATTGATTTTACACAAAGTGAAGGGAAAATAAGGATGAACCAAACAAGGTACATAACCAAGATCCTGGAAAGGTTTGGTATGTCAGACTGTAAAACAAGGTCAACACCATGTGAACAAAAACCAAACTTTGATGGTGATGGTGAACTTATTGATTCAAAAAGGTATCGTGAAGTGATAGGCAGCTTGATATATGTGATGACATGTACAAGACCGGATATCAGTTGGATTGTCAGCAAGCTGTCACAATACCTATCAGAACCAAAAGAGCACCACTGGATAACAGCTAAACATGTGTTGAGGTACTTGAAGGGAACAATGAATCAGGAGTTGTGTTACAAAAAGGGGGTGGAAAAACTCAACCTCGTAGCATATAGTGATGCTGATTGGGCAGCAGATCAAAGTGACAGACGAAGCATAACAGGGTATTGTTTTAGTTTAACTAAATGTGGACCTGTCATTTCATGGAGGTCTAAGAAGCAGCCAACAGTAGCTTTATCTACATGTGAAGCAGAGTACATGGCACTGGCTGCTACTACACAAGAAAGTTTGTACCTTGTACAGTTATTGGGCGAGATGGATAGTGAGTGCCAATATACACCAGTAACAATCTTTGAAGATAACCAAGGTGCAATTGCTCTGTCAAAGAACCCAGTATGTCGTCAGAGATGTAAACATGTCGACATCAGATATCATTTCTTTCGATCTGCACTCAGTGATGGTAAAATAAGTATTGAATATTGTCCAACGGCAGACATGGCTGCAGATGTTTTGATTAAACCTGTAACGAAGTTCAAAAATGAAAAATTCTTGGGTTACATGTTTGGAATATAAACTGACATTTGTGAGATGAATAACTGTAAGCTAAATGTGTTGATAAAGTTAGGTTGAATACGACTTGTACAGTATAAGAGCAAGTGGGGGTGTTGGCATGTGGACTAATATGTTGTTGAGTTGTGTTCTTACACTGGTACAGTCATGCCCTATGAGAGATGTATGACTGCGCATGTGCGAAAATAAATAAAGTGCATTTTCCCCCCGTTCTGGTTAAAACACCAATGATGAACATGTGTGTTTATTCCTCCGTTAAGTAAACCGGTATTCCTGTCCTGAAGATGTCAGCACCAACAACACTTATGAATGTATGTAAAATGCTAATATGTATTAGATCCATTACAATAGAATAACTAATACCTGAATTTGAATGCAGCGTGTTCCGATTCCTCCTTCTCTTTCTGTCCAGCAGGGTCAACCAAAAACACTTGGCCTGATGGTTCATGCAGCTACTGGGGAAGCAAAATAGAAATGTATTGATCCCTTAAAACCTGTTGAGGATCTTATCCCGATCTTATCCCGGTATTGGGATTCATTGTCATGTGACCATGGCGGGGAATTCAAAACTGCAAGAGTAATCATTTCAAAAAATCAAATAATCAACTATTTTCCTCCATTTGAAAGATATATCTCCTAAATCTAACCACGCTGTCCGATTTTCAGAGGCATTACGGAGAATGCATAAAGTTAGGTTATGTGAGGAGAGTACATTGACAATAGCTGCGTGTAATGTTTAGCCAATTCAAAGAAGGGCATCAACAGACAGAAAACTAGCTAGAATTATGCACTTACCTTTGACAATCTGCATCAGATGACACTCATAGGACATTATGTTATACAATACATGCATTTTTAGTTCCATCAAGTTCATATTTATATCCAAAAACAGCATTTACAGTCGCGGTGAAATTCAGAATTTTTTTCGGCTCGAATGCACCCAGTGAATCCAGCATTACAAATCACGGAATTACTATTCGAAAACATTGGTAAATTATAATATTGTCATTCAAAGAATAATATATTATCATCTCGTAATTGCTACCGAAGGGCCAGATCTCAAAATAACTTTACTGGGAAATCACATTTTGTATAAACTGGGTACTATGCTAACAACAATAAGCTATATGCTAAGCTAAGCTAAGCTATACCGTTAGCATTAGCATCATCTAATATCGATAATAACATTCTAAATATCCCCTTACCTTTGATTATCTCCATCAGAAGGCGCTGCCAGAGATCCCAGGTCCAGAACAAATGTGGTTTCTTTTGACAAAGTTCATAATTTATGTCCAAATAGTTAGCGTTCAGTAGGCTCCCACAAAATGAGGTGGGCAGTGTAAAGTCACGTCGAAAAACTAAAGAAAACCTAGTAAATAATCTATTTACGTTTGTTTAAACATGTCAAACGTTGTTTAGCACTAATCTTTTGTTCCATTTTTAACGTGAAACATCAGTAAACATCAGTAATATTTTCACACAACCTATCAAGTGTCTAGAATAAACGATAATGACAAAGGCACTCTTCTCAGATTCATGCGCAGGCGCAAAAAATGAAGTGATGACGTGTCAACTTGTAAGCTTTCTAATTCGGTGTGTATTTATCACAGATGCTTCAAACAACTTTCTAAAGATCGTTGACATCTAGTGGAAGCAGTAGGAGTTGCGAACTGAATCCTTTCTCACTGTGGTATCTTTAAAACAATGACACTAAATAGTACAGTCACAAAATTCTCTTTTTTTTAAATCTATTTTTCACAGGTTTTTGCCTGCAATATGAGTTTTGTTATACTTACAGACACCATTCAAACTGTTTTAGAAAATTCAGAGTGTTTTCTATCCGAATGTGTTAATAATATGCATATCCTAGCTTCTGAGTTGGTGTAGGAGGCAGTTAAAAATGGGCACATATTTCTTTCAAAATTCTCAATACTGCCCCCGTGGCCCGTAGAGGTTAAGTGATTTTACTCTTAAATGATCCATATCACAACCCTCAGACCTATTCACAAAAATGTACCTAAATCAATTTTGGAAAAAGGATTTTACTCACAAAAGACGTAGGAATTTATTTTCCCAGTTAGAAATAGTAGGCCATGCATCAAATAACTATTTTCATCAGAAAAACTAACCCTCAAATGCAATATTGCATTTGTAAGTTGTCTGTGTAACAGTGTAGGTTCCGTCCCTCTCTTCGCCCCAACCCGGGCTCGAACCAGGGACCCTTGCACACATCAACAACTGACACCCACCGAAGCATCGTTACCCATCGCGCCACAAAAGCCGCGGCTCGTGCGACGCAAGGGGAACCCTACTTCAAGTCTCAGAGCGAGTGACGTCACCGATTGAAACGCTATTAGCGCGCACCACCGCTAACTAACTAGCCATTTCACATCGGTTACATCTGCAGGTGGCTTGTTGTGAATGCACTCAAATATCAAGTCATTATCAGGTTATGTAAACTGCGTTCTAATACTCAACATAGAAGGATTTGTCTTAATGTACAGTATATGAAAGTGATGCTATGAAAATGATTCTTTCACCTTATCAAGCTCACTGTGACTGACAAATCACTGCCTATTACTGTGATTAAAAAGAGCATATGGAACATTGTTTTTCATGAGGCCTAACTGTGCACCTTCCTTTAAGCACCTATGTTCTAACACCTCTCTTGTCCTTGATCCATTCTGAACCTTGTTTGAAGTCACCAGGTCACATGACCAAGGAGCTATTGAAATTCTACATTTTGAAAAATTCATGTAAAATCATGTGAGATGAAAATTGACCAACTAAATGTGTGCAATGTGTGTCTATGCCATCGGGTTAGCTACAACCAGTTTTGAAAGTGTTAGGAGTAATGGTTAAAGAGCTATTGAAATTTGAAAAATTGGATTTGTCACTATGTTGATGATCCCTAACTGCTGTTGGTGGACGTAAGGAAAACTACAAAATAGATCCGTCGAATATCCAACCTGAAACTGTCTTTACCTCGGTCTATGGACAAACATTAAGAATAAGCTACGTGGTGAGTTGATGCCTATTCGGCAGCTAGTTAAATAGGTGAATGTATCATGTTAGTTTGTATACAATATTATACTTTACGAAATTTTTTGAACAGATTTCTGTTGGAACGTTCCACAAATTGTACTCACCGAATTGTACCCATCAGCTAGAAGTGCTTGTGGAATTTGCAAGTTGATTGTGTGGGACAACGTTCGGTCTGTGATTCAGTTAAGCTCGGCCATTACTTACATATTGTGCAAGTGTTTGTCATGTGAGAATTGTGTCAGTATTGAAAATACAAACGAATATACAGACCAGTCCAGTGTATTGATAGTCAGGTTAACACTTTCCTGATATTTTGTTTGTTACTTCCCGACATAACGACACAATCAGCTGATTGTGTCGTTACAAAATATCATCAGGGAAGTGTTAACCTGACTAAGCAAGTTAAAATACATTTTATTCAACATTCTGACTTGTAATGGGACTGTTCGGGAATGCTGAACCTACATGTTAGATACAAGAGTGTAAGTCTTTCACTCTCGGATTCTAAGAGGCTACCTCTAGCCCACCTTTACAACATTAAATGTGTTTATTTTTCTAAATTGATTCAAATAATGTTTACATATATTTATGTTCTTCAGTTTAACAATTTCTCTCTCTCTCTCTCTATATATATATATATATTATACTGCTCAAAAAAATAAAGGGAACACTTAAACAACACAATGTAACTCCAAGTCAATCACACTTCTGTGAAATCAAACTGTCCACTTAGGAAGCAACACTGATTGACAATAAATTTCACATGCTGTTGTGCAAATGGAATAGACAACAGGTGGAATTTATAGGCAATAAGCAAGACACCCCCAATAAAGGAGTGGTTCTGCAGGTGGAGACCACAGACCACTTCTCAGTTCCTATGCTTCCTGGCTGGTGTTTTGGTCACTTTTGAATGCTGGCGGTGCTTTCACTCTAGTGGTAGCATGAGATGGAGTCTACAACCCACACAAGTGGCTCAGGTAGTGCAGCTCATCCAGGATGGCACATCAATGCAAGCTATGGCAAGAAGGTTTGCTGTGTCTGTCAGCATAGTGTCCAGAGCATGGAGGCGCTACCAGGAGACAGGCCAGTACATCAGGAGACGTGGAGGAGGCCGTAGGAGGCCAACAACCCAGCAGCAGGACCGCTACCTCCGCCTTTGTGCAAGGAGGAGCAGGAGGAGCACTGCCAGAGCCCTGCAAAATGACCTCCAGCAGGCCACAAATGTGCATGTGTCTGCTCAAACGGTCAGAAACAGACTCCATGAGGGTGGTATGAGGGCCCGACGTCCACAGGTGGGGGTTGTGCTTACAGCCCAACACCGTGCAGGACGTTTGGCATTTGCCAGAGAACACCAAGATTGGCAAATTCGCCACTGGTGCCCTGTGCTCTTCACAGATGAAAGCAGGTTCACACTGAGCACGTGACAGAGTCTGGAGACGCCGTGGAGAACGTTCTGCTGCCTGCAACATCCTCCAGCATGACCGGTTTGGCGGTGGGTCAGTCATGGTGTGGGGTCGCATTTCTTTGGGGGGCCTCCATGTGCTCGCCAGAGGTAGCCTGACTGCCATGAGGTACCGAGATGAGATCCTCAGACCCCTTGTGAGACCATATGCTGGTGCGGTTGGCCCTGGGTTCCTCCTAATGCAAGACAATGCTAGACCTCATGTGGCTGGAGTGTGTCAGCAGTTCCTGCAAGAGGAAGGCATTGATGCTATGGACTGGCCCACCCGTTCCCCAGACCTGAATCCAATTGAGCACATCTGGGACATCATGTCTTGCTCCATCCACCAATGCCACGTTGCACCACAGACTGTCCAGGAGTTGGCGGATGCTTTAGTCCAGGTCTGGGAGGAGATCCCTCAGGAGACCATTCGCCACCTCATCAGGAGCATGCCCAGGCGTTGTAGGGAGGTCATACAGGCACGTGGAGGCCACACACACTACTGAGCCTCATTTTGACTTGTTTTAAGGACATTACATCAAAGTTGGATCAGCCTGTAGTGTGGTTTTCCACTTTAATTTTGAGTGTGACTCCAAATCCAGACCTCCATGGGTTGATACATTGGATTTCCATTGATTATTTTTGTGTGATTTTGTTGTCAGCACATTCAACTATGTAAAGAAAAAAGTATTTAATATGATTATTTCATTCATTCAGATCTAGGATGTGTTATTTTAGTGTTCCCTTTATTTTTTTGAGCAGTTATATGTATGTATGTATGTATGTATGTAATGTATGTATGTAATGTATGTATGTATGTATGTATGTATGTATGTATGTATGTATGTATGTATGTATGTATGTATGTATGTATGTATGTATGTATGTATGTGTGTAGATCTCTGAAATAAATACAAAATGCTATTATTTCTGTCATGTGCAACGTGCGTCCCCTGCTGACCCGTGAGAGAACTTCTACAAAATAGATTTAGTTACGTAGACGTAATGACGTAACTATATTTTCGGGTGTGTGTATCCGGTTGTGGTTGAATTGCTTTTTGGTTGCTTGTTTACCTTTCAGATGTGTTAAATATATTTTCTTTGGTTTTATGCAAACGTTTTATTCATTCGGTAACAGCTGTACAAAACCCAGTGTCAGAATTACATCTCTGTGATTGAAATAGCTGTAAAAAAAAAATGTTTTTACAGGAAATAGGTTTGGACTAGCTAAAGTTAGCTAGCTAGCGAACTGGAGTTACAGTGCAGACTGACTGAATTGCAAACAGAAGTCAGGGCATGTTACGTTTTTGACACATTTTTGCTTAACTGTACAAGCCCTGGTCAAAACAAACACTCGACTTCAGGAGAAAAATGAATATTCTACCTAAAAAGAGCTGGCATGTTCGCAACAAGGACAATGTCGCGCGCGTGCGTCGGGACGAGGCACAAGCCGCAGAAGAGGAGCGAGAGGTCCAACGCCGTGTGGAGCGAGCAGAGCAGGAGGTAACCACAGCAACGTTGCATCCCCATCCCCAAATTGCAAATTGATACATAACTTATAATTGATTTAGTATGGTCTGAAGTGACAACCAAACTTTGTGTGATACAGGAATGTTACGATGTATGACATGTGCGATTTTGTTAAGAGAAGCGATGTAAGAGGCATTGTTAAAATAGTATCAAGTCATAAAAGTGCATACAAATGTGTAATGTACTTCATTATTGCCATTGAATCTTATGTAAGTAAGTAACCTCTTTGCTGTAGGCACGAACAGAGCACCTGAGACAGAAGTCACGAGCTGCACTTCAACAGTCTGGAGGATGGAAGGATGAGGGAGGTGAGAGAGGAGGGGAGGTGAGTGGAGGAGTGGTGGAACACCTCAATCTATTTCCTCTGGAGGAGTCGTCTGAGAAGAAAGGAAACGCAGAGTACCTCAAAGACCAGAAAGATGAAAAGGTGACCTTTCTGTTATGCTTTTCCCCCTTCACCTGTGTTGAAATCAAGTTTCTTTGTGCACATGGCTACTGGTTTTTGCATCCCGCTCTACGTAACAATGTTTACCTTCATGGGCTTGTTTCTCTCTACTTCAAAGCTTTTCTCTAGTGGATCTAGCCAGCCAATGACAGTGCCTGGTTTATTTAGTCCAGAGCCATTTCTAAACAGAGATCGGCCAATTCAGTTTAAGATTTTGAATGTAAATGGGTACCATGTTGGCAATTGAGAATGCATATTGGAATTTAAATATCATGGCGTATTCGACGCTAATATGGAAAAAAATGTAACAGATTTAATGGACTGATGCTTATCACATCAATGGAAGGATCAGAGAATGAGATGTGAATAAATGTATTGAACTTTCCAGATAGTACACCTGAGATGGTAGCTGGTCCTGATTCCTCCCACAACAGATCATTACTTTGAATGAAAATATTCTACTTATTCTAATGCTATGGTGATTCTGTTGTTGTAGGAGCGCGAGGAGCGTGCTATTGGTCTGCTAGTGTCCCTAGGACCCCAACCTGGGACAGAGGTAACTCCATGGTACATGAAAACAGGCCATGAAGAAGAGAAAGATGAAGAAAAGAAGAAAGAGAAAGACAACAAAGGAAAGAGACTGCCACTCAGTCAAGAGGAGAAGGAGAAGAGAGACAGACGACTGAAAGACATGCTGGACCCCTTGAAAGAGATGAAGAAAGCACTGGCGGTGAAGCATAGAAAAGAACATAAGAGTAAGAAGAAGGAGAAGAGGGATAGAGGGGAGAGGAGAAGCAGTGGTGGAGAAAGGTGAGAAGTTTGAGTCTTTATCAAGACAAGGTGTCTTATCTGTATGTCTGGGGGTGTTTTGTGTTTCTTTGATCAATCATAAGACCAATTAGCTTTGACCTAAAGGGGCAATCAGCAGTTGCTACATACATTTTTGGAATTCTAAATTAATAATATGTACCAATTCATTCTTGAAGAATGTACAGTTGAAGTCGGAAGTTTACATACACTTAGGTTGGAGTCGTTAACTCGTTTTTCAACCACTCCACAAATTTCTTGTTAACAAACTATAGTTTTGGCAAGTCAGTTAGGACATCTACTTTGCATGGCACAAGTCATTTTTCCAACAATTGTTTACAGACAGATTATTTCACTTATAATTCACTGTATCACAATTCCAGTGGGTCAGAGGTTTACATACACTAAGTTGACTGTGACTTTAAACAGCTTGGAAAATTCCAGAAAATGATGTCATGGCTTTAGAAGCTTCTGATAGGCTAATTGACATCATTTCAGTCAATTGGAGGTGTACCTGTGGATGTATTTCAATGCCTACCTTCAAACTCAGTGCCTCTTTGCTTGACATCATGGGAAAATCAAAAGATATCAGCCAAGACCTCATTACAAATATTGTAGACCTCCAAGTCTGGTTTATCCTTGGGAGTAATTTCCAAACGCCTGAAGGTACCACGTTCATCTGTACAAACAATAGTACGCAAATATAAACACCATGGGACCACGCAGCCTTCATACCGCTCAGAAAGTAGATGCGTTCTGTCTCCTAGAGATGAACATACTTTAGTGCGTAAAGTGCAAATCAATCCCAGAACAACAGCAAAGGACCTTGTGAAGATGTTGGAGGAAACAGATACAAAAGTATCTATATCCGCAGTAAAATGTGGCTGCTCAGCAAGGAAAATGCCACTGCTCCAAAACTTCCATAAAAAAGCCAGACTACGGTTTGCAACTGCACATGGGGACAAAGATTGTACTTTTTGGAAAAATATCCTCTGGTCTGATGAAACAAAAATATAACTGTTTGGCCATAATGACCATTGTTTGGAGGGGAAAGGGGAGGATTGCAAGCCGAAGAACACCATCCCAACTGTGAAGCACGGGGGTTGCAGCATCATGTTGTGGGGGTGCTTTTCTGCAGGAGAGACTGGTGCACTTCACAAAATAGATGGCATCATGAGGATGGAAAATTATGTGGATATATTGAAGCAACATCAAGACATCAGTCAGGAAGTTAAAGCTTGGTCGCAAATGGGTCTTCCGAATGGACAATAACCCCAAGCATAATTCCAAAGTTGTGGCAAAATGGCTTAAGGACAACAAAGTAAAGGTATTGGAGTGGCCATCACAAAGCACTGACCTCAATCCCTTAGAAAATTTGTGGGCAGAATTGAAAAAGCATGTGCGAACAAGAAGGCCTACAAACTTATTGTAGGCCTCCTTGTGGGAAGCTTATTGTGGGAAGCTTGTGGAAGGCTACCTGAAACATTTGACCCAAGTTCAACAATTTAAAGGCAATGCTACCAAATACTAATTGAGTGTATGTAAACTTCTGACCCACTGGGAATTTGATGAAAGAAATAAAAGCTGAAATAAATCACTCTACTATTATTCTGACATTTCACTTTCTTAAAATAAAGTGGTGATTCTAACTGACCTAAGACAGGGAATTTTTACCAAGATTAAATGTCAGGAATTGTGAAAAACTGAGTTGAAATGTATTTGGCTAAGGTGTATGTAAACTTCCGACTTCAACTGTAAGTTTTATAAATGCATCATTAGCTTAGTTTAACTGTCATACCGCATCAGAACTATTTTACTCTTTGTAAACCAACTATATGTAAACAAATACTATATTACCCCAACTTTGTTATAACTGTAATTTTGTGCATGGTCAGTCCTTGCATCCATAGCTCTATGAATTTAAGTGGTTACATTTCTTCAGCTTTTTACCGAAACGGGTGGGGTGGCACTTTGTTATTGTTTCAACTCCACTTGGATGCATAACCAAGAGACCAAGTACACTGAGCCAAGTGGATAAGTGCAAAACCAAGTGCTCTGGATAAACATGTATTGTTGATGGTAACCACCTCTTCTCTCTTTTCTAGCTCTATTGAAAGGTTGCGAGCAGAGCGGCTGCAGAGAGAGGCGGAGGAGAAGAGGAGAGCCCAGGCCCTGCTGGACCATAAGAATGGAACAGGGAAAGAGAAGGAGCGACCAAGGGAGACAGAGGAGAGGGAAATGCCGTACAACAGTGCTTATTTCCCAGAGCTGGCCCGCAAGAGGCAGAGAAAAGACCGCAATGCCTGGAGAGATGGCATCTTTTGAAGTCATACAGCATGCAGTCTCATTGTTCGGGCAACAGACACAGAACATTAAGGCATTCAAGATACATTTATTAGTATGTGAAAGACACCGAAGACTTCGACAAGGACTAGAGAGCCTGGAAGGTTATTCAGTTGTATTGTTGTGAAATGTGAGGCAGTGTTTTTAGCTTATTCTTGCAGTAACATGGAGGAGTTGTGCATGTAGGCATATACTGTAGGTTGTTGAACTAGTGAAGATGTGTACAAAAATAGCTCAAAATGCTACATTGTTTATTTCTATAACATCTAGGCTATCCTGAGTATCCTAGGCAGACGTATTAATGATTGTTGTCATTGAATGATCAATGTTATTTCTAATGAGGTAGAGAAAGAAAGAACCAATCAAGGGATTTGGGACAGCTGAGTGTAGTGTTGGTGTCTGTCTGGCACCCTGCTCAAGTGTGAGACAATACAGAGAACATTTTGCTCCACAACACAAGACCACTGTTCAAGTTGGAGTGCGTTTGATGTTTTACTATTGATGACAACATTGTGTCACAAATGTAATTGTGTCAATTCAAGTCTGTCAAGTCTATTTTGTTTCTGATAATAGCATGTGCCAGTTTGGGAGGTGTGTGTGTGTGTGTGTACATGCATCTGTTCTATTTAACTATCTGACGTAGACAGAGTTTAGGGTGGTTGGCCCAACTATTATTGCACATTTTCCATTTCAATTAATTCAATAAAAATGATAGGCCTGCCAAATATCAAAATCATGTGTTCTCCGTTATTTTGCTTATTTTATACATACCCCATATCCATGCACCACCCAAATGATTAACCTAAAACATTTTACTATAGCAATGTCAATAGATTGTGCTACAAAACAGAGTTGCGGCAGTATAATACATTCATTTGTCTAGCAGGTGCATACATACACAGCACCGCGAAATAAAACGGGCCCGAGACAGCAGAGTGTAGAAGCGAGACAGACGCATGAAACCACGGGCAAACCATGATAATGCAAGCTCACTTTTGTCTGACGTAACCGACGTTTAACGGGAGATAAATACTACAGTCGCCCTCGTACTGGTGTCGGGGGGGAAAGAGCCGAAACGGGAAAAATAGCGGATGGTTTGACCTCATTGGGGTTATTTGTTGTTTTCGTTGCCGTTTTTGTGGAGAGACCACTGATGTAACGGTTCTGGATTTGATGGGTTGGGTTGGCAGGACGAGATGCACAAAAGAGCGTCTCTTACACCGTGTTTAGTTGCGGATTAGGAGAGGGGGATCAAACGGAGGAGGGGGAGAGGGGAACACAACAACAAGGAGACGTTCTTTATTAGCGGGGGAAGACAGCGCCAGACCAGGATACGGTAGCGGAGAGAAGAAGACCGAAAACGTCGCTCGAATGATTGTGCGGTGGTGGATCCGGCGACGATGCGACGACACTGCTGGGTGATAGTGCTGGCGGGGATGTTGTCGTACTTCAACCCGGAGAGAGCCCTTGGAGCCCCGCAGAGAGAAGGTGAGTGGTGTCGGTGAGCTGGAATGATATTGACGCTGGGAGAAAGAAGAGAGGGGGAGGTGGGAGAGGGGATAGATTAGAGGGTTATGAATAGGTACTCGGAAATATTACGGCCAAAACACACTGACACAGCCTCAACAATAATACTATATATGTTATCTTTCTTGGCTGATATGATTAGGCTATGGTAGGGAATATGCCTTTATAACACGGGATGAAATCAAAAAGACAATGGCCACATTATTATCATCAAGTAGCCTGGAGAATTCGGTAGGATCTGCGACCCTATTTCGGTGGTATTTATCAATAGTATCGATGGCATGTCAAAACGGGAATTTGCCCAATGAATGTTCAATGAATCGCCACTGTATCATTCATGTGTATATCTAACCTATATTATGCCACTTGGGTTTAATGATAAAAATCTTAGAATTTCCATTTAAAATCCACAAAATCCGTTTTATTTTGTCCGCCTTTTATTAGGCATCGCAGTGTTTTGTTTGTGTATTGTCGTTTGCAGTCATGGTGTTCTAGTGTATTGTTTTGATAAGAGCTGTAAACTGGAGCTGGTGGAATAGGCCCCTGCTATGTGTACCTATTTATATGCAGTGTATGTCTGGATAGCTGTCTAGGGAAAGAATAATAGAATTGCCCAGGAATTGTGCATCTATACTGCCGATGGATAGGCTACATAAAATATTATTGTATTCTACATAGACTTATGTGAAAGAGTTTGAATTTCATATAGGCCAAAATGTTTTTCCTATTTTAACAGTTTCCAATGTAATTCTACTGCCAGGCCATAGGCTTGCATAGGCTGCAGTCCAGTCCAGTACATAAATCAACGAAATTATTACACATTTATGATGAGTCAATAATTCATGTATCTTTGTCAAATTCATACTCATGATTTTTAGTAGCATTTCTTACTTAGAATTTACACGTCACTCTTGAATTTGTTAGAATAACATGGACCCTTATGTTTTTAGGCCTTCATAGAGGTCTGAGTGTTTTTCTCATAAAACAGCCATTGGAGGATGGAATCATACAACATATCATTTCTGAGCTCAACACATCCTTAATGCTAATTACAATGTTCAATTATGTTATTTATATATTTAAAACAGTGCTCAAAGTGCTTCATAAATGTATTTTTAGGGGTAACTTGCATTTTCCACTCATGAATGATCTCATGAAAATATTCCATTGATCAGAAAAGCCTATTTGTGATTGGATTCCCTTTCAGTGTGTTATTGGACGTCTCTGTAAGATTTGTGTACTGTCTAGAGGGAGAGGCAGAGGAAAGGATGTGCCAAAATTGTTAATCACAGTTAAGCTTACACATTGATCTACCAATAGGGTAAACATCAATTAAAGCCTTTTGTTTTGACTATTACTGGACTGTTGATGCATCTTCACGCCATGCTTTCAGTAATCAATGAGCTCATGAAATGGATGGGGAAACGTACATTTGGTTTTGCATTATTCATTACTGTGTCGTAATAGTGAGTCAATATCTAGAAGTAGTGATGAATACAGGGCATGGTGGAATAGGATGAGCAGGGGAAAACAGAGTAGCTCTGGTACTCGCGTTTTCTGGTTCCAATGACACTGAAAATGCTCAAATTGTGGTTGATATTCATAAGTACTGTACTGAATTGGCACTTGACCTGCAAGTGTATTGACAAGTATATGTACTCAGAGGTTCACCTTCGGGAGTTGGAGAAGTGTTTTTTGTAAAATTGTATATGGGGGAAAAACAAATAATATTGACAACAAGTTCATCTAGAAATATGCATTTTTGATTGTGGCGATGCTGGTTTTGATTTGAGGGTTTAAAATCTAAAGATACAACAAACAAGTAGTAGCCTACTGTTGTGAAGGGTTTTTAACCACCCTGCCCTCCCCCTTCTCTTTTTCACAGATGGTTCGCTCCTCTCAAACGGCCAAGTTGAGGTACAAATATATAAAAAAACGCCCCAAACTCCTCCTTCTCACCTAGGTAGCCAACCTCCCTGATTTGAGTGATTCTTTTCCAATTTTCCAACCCTCCCCCGGTAGCAATTTCCCCAAAATGACAACGCCACCCCTCCCTGCTTTTCAACTGTGTTTCCTGGAAGGAATGTTGTTTTTTTGGTACCCACTCCCTCCTCCCCCCTCTTTCCTAATCGGAATGGTAGACTTCCCTGATTTTAACTTTAATTCCGATCTCACCTCTCTTTTATTGATTCCGAAGATGGTTTCCTGACTTTCCTCCAAAGTTGATTTCCTTTTCCTGCTTCTCCCAAAACTCCAATGACAGTTGTTCATTGGGGATCCTCCGCTTTGTCTCAAACTTACCTCTATTGAAACAATTCCAACGGTTTTCCTCCTCAATCTCAATATGTAACAATGACTTTGACCCTTTTCAACCCAATTCTCCGAAGCCTCTCTTTCCCCCACTCACTCATCCACTCACCAACACTTCAACCTAACAACTGTGTGTTTCCTTCAGGAAGTACTTCCTGGCTGATTAACCGTATTAACTTTTTCCTCTCCTCCTTTTCTCTCCCGCCATATCCCAGTCTCTCAATCCAGGGCTGCGTCTCTCTCTTCTCCGCCCTACGTCGTCATTCTCATCTCTTGCTCGGGGCTCGTCTCCTTTGTTTTACTGCTCTTCACCTGTCTGTGCTGTAAGAAGGGAGGAGTGGGATTCAATGTAAGTCTCCATCATGTAAGAGACTTATTCACACGTCTTGTCTATTGTGTTGCACTGTCTGCATGCATGTTGTGTAGATCAATAGATATAGGCATCATATTACACATTGGCCCTTAGGGAAACCCTAAACATTGAGGGCTGTAACAATCTTATAGCATATGGGAATGTCCTGACTTGTCATGGAAGGGCCCAGCACCCCAGGGGCGGTGGGCATCCCCATAATTCAAACCCTCTATGAATCTATTGTCTTTTAATCTGTGATCATCGGATGGTTCATTGTTTCTTTGGATGCATGTGCAGCACCACATTTTACCAGAACTATTACAGATGTTGCATGAGCCAGAAAGCTTAGGGTCTGTTTACATTTAATAGATTTCCTCATATTAAATCCAGATAGGCCTTTCTTTGTGACATCTCAGCCAGCACACTGGGTGCATCTCAATTATCTAAAGTGGCTCCCCTCCTTCATCTAAACTGATGTGAAAACACAGGCAACAAGGGGAAAGTAATATGGTGTCTGCCTACCAGTTATTTGTTTACACTTTCCCAATTTCTTTAGAAACGTAAACCACTTTAGGCTATTGACACACCCACTAGAAAAGCGGTCACTAACCCTCATCCTGGAGAGCTTCGGGTGTGTAGGGTTTTGTTCCAGGACAGGCCAGAACTAACACACCGGATTCAACTAATCAACTACGGTAATAAACAAGAGTTTAATAAGCTGAATCTGGTGTGTTGGTGCTGGGCTGGAACAAAAACCTGCAAACCCTGTATCTCCCGGGACCAGGCTTGGTGATCACTGCTTTTCAAATTTACAATATCTCTAAAGCTTCTACGCTTCCTCTGTTCTTTCCTGTCAAATCAGGAATTTGATAATGCGGAGGGGGAGGAGTGTTCTGGTGGTTCTAGCCCCGCCCAGGAGGACAGTCTGTCCTCTTGCCCCTCCCTCCCGGAGGTCTACACCCTCCCACTCAGGGACAGGGCTAACTGCCCCGCCCTGCAGGATGGCTCAGGTAACTAAGGCAGACTCTCTGTAGCTGGAGCTGATGGCAGTATATAGCACATGAATATTAGCAAGCTTGATGGATATCAGAAAACCCCAAATCATGTGTCTTTCTCTTTTCATCTCCTCTATTCTGTCTCTAAAGACTCTAAGTCGAAGTACTTCCGTAGGCACACTCTCAACTACCTTCAGGAAATAGGAAATGGCTGGTTTGGAAAGGTGAGATCACCAACTCATACCTCCACCCTCAGTTGTGACGTCATCATGTAATGGTGGTAGCTGGATCTGGCAGTTCTTCCAAATGTCTCTCAACCCCATGTTTCCTCTAAAAGACACATCCTCTAAACAGCTTCTCAGTAAATCTAATATTGGCTTCCTACCAGCTCTCATGAGTTATGTCTTCTTCCTACACCACTATATTTCTGATCTCTCTCTCTCTCTCCCTCTCCCTCTCTCTCTCTCTCTCTCTCTCTCTCTCTCTCTCTCTCTCTCTCTCTCTCTCTCTCTCTCTCTTTCTCTTTCCCTCCTCTCCTGCTCCCTCTCTCTCTCCTTCCTTCTCCTCTCTTTCCCTCCTCTCCTCCTCTGTCCCACATCTCTCTTTCTCCTCGCATCTATCTCCCCCTACCTCTCTCCCTCTCCTTTCCTCTCCTCTCTCTCCCTCCTCTCTATCTCTTTCCTGTCTGTCCCACATCTCTCTTTCTCCTTACCTCCTTCTCCCTCTCTCTCTCTCTCCTCTCCTCTTCTCCCTCCTCTCTCTCGCTCTCTCTCTCTCTCTCCCTCCTTCCCTCTCTCTCTCCCTCCCTCAGGTGATCCTAGCGGAGGTGCTGTGTGACTGCAGCTCCTCCCAGGCCGTGGTGAAGGAGTTGCGGGTCAGTGCCAGCCCTCTGGAGCAGAGGAAGTTCTTGGCTGAGTCTGAGCCATACAGGTCAGAGAAACTGAAATTTTGTGTCATCAGACACTTTTATTTAAGTTATTTGTTTTTGTGGTTTCCTGAGTGTACAAAACATTAGGAACACCTACCTAATATTGAGTTGCACCCTCTTTTTCCCTCAGAACAGTCAGGGCATGGACTCTACAAGGTGTCAAAAGCGTTCCACAGGGATGCTGGCCCATGTTGACTCCAATGCTTCCCACAGTTGTGTCAAGTTGGCTGGATGTCCTTTGGGTGGGGGACCATTCTTGATACACATGGGAAATTGTTGAGTGTGAAAAACCCAACAGCTTTTCAGTTCTTGACACACTCAAACCAGTGTGCCTGACATCTACTACCATACCCCATTCAAAGGCACTTACAGTGGGGGAAAAAAGTATTTGATCCCCTGCTGATTTTGTACGTTTGCCAATAACCCCACTGATAAAGAAAGGATCAGTCTATAATTTTAATGGTAGGTTTATTTGAACAGTAAGAGACAGAATAACAACAAAAATATCCAGAAAAACGCATGTCAAAAATGTTATAAATTGATTTGCATTTTAATGAGGGAAATAAGTATTTGACCCCCTCTCAATCAGAAAGATTTCTGGCTCCCAGGTGTCTTTTATACAGGTAACGAGCTGAGATTAGGAGCACACTCTTAAAGGGAGTGCTCCTAACCACAGCTTGTTACCTGTAAAAAAGACACCTGTCCACAGAAGCAATCAATCAATTAATCAATCCGATTCCAAACTCTCCACCATGGCCAAGACCAAAGAGCTCTCCAAGGATGTCAGGGACAAGATTGTAGACCTACACAAGGCTGGAATGGGCTACAAGACCATCGCCAAGCAGCTTGGTGAGAAGGTGACAACATTTGGTGTGATTATTCGCAAATGGAAGAAACACAAAAGAACTGTCAATATCCCTCGACCTGGGGCTCCATGCAAGATCTCACCTCGTGGGGTTGCATTGATCATGAGAACGGTGAGGAATCAGCCCAGAACTACACGGGAGGATCTTGTCAATGATCTCAAGGCAGCTGGGACCATAGTCACCAAGAAAACAATTGGTAACACACTACGCCGTGAAGGACTGAAATCCTGCAGCGCCCGCAAGGTCCCCCTGCTCAAGAATGCATATTCATGCCCGTCTAAAGATTGCCAATGAACATCTGAATAATTCAGAGTACAACTGGTGAAAGTTTTGTGGTCAGATGAGACCAAAATGGAGCTCTTTGGCATCAACTCAACTCGCCGTGTTTGGAGGAGGAAGAATGCTGCCTATGACCCCAAGAACACCATCTCCACCGTCAAACATGGAGGTGGAAACATTATGCTTTGGGGGTGTTTTTCTGCTAAGGGGACAGGACAACTTCACCGCATCATTTGACGGGGCCATGTACTGTCAAATCTTGGGTTCGAACCTCCTTCCCTCAGCCAGGGCATTGAAAATGGGTCGTGGATGGGTATTCCAGCATGACAATGACCCAAAATACATGGCCAAGGCAACAAAGGAGTGGCTCAAGAAGAAGCACATTAAGGTCCTGGAGTGGCCTAGCCAGTCTCCAGACCTTAATCCCATAGAAAATCTGTGGAGGGAGCTGAAGGTTCGAGTTGCCAAACGTCAGCCTCGATACCTTAATGAGTTGGAGAAGATCTGCAAAGAGGAGTGGGACAAAATCCCTCCTGAGATGTGTGCAAACCTGGTGGCCAACTACAAGAAACGTCTGACCTCTGTGATTGCCAACAAGGATTTTTTTATTGTTATTCTGTCTCTCACTGTTCAAATAAACCTAGCATTAAAATTATAGATCATTTCTTTGTAAGTGGGAAAACGTACAAAATCAGCAGGGGATCAAATACTTTTTTCCCCCCACTGTAAATATTGCCCATTCACCCTCTGAATGGCACACATACACAATCCATGTCTTGATTCTCTCAAGGTTTAAAAATCCTTTTTTAAGCTCTCCTCCCCTTTATCTACACCGATTGAAGTGGATTTAACAAGTGACATCAATAACGGATCATAGCTTTCACCTGGATTCACCTGGTCTGTCTATGTCATGTTACGAGCAGGTGTTGCTAATGTTTTGTACATTCAGTGTATATAAATCACAGTTCTTGGGATTAACTTCACAGTTAACTCCCAACCTGTACTTCACTCTGGTTGATTTGGTGCTGTTTGAAAAAGATCTACATGGACCAAGTCACATCAGTAGATGTATTTAATTGTCGTGTGTCATATTGAGATGCTGGTAGTTAGAGACTGCATGCTGCATACAAGTGGTGCAGTGTTAGAACTGTAACATGGAGTGACAGATGACTACTGGTCTGACCTATTTATTATGCTCAACTTAGATTAAAATGACACTTGGCCTGCCATCTTTCTCTCTCTCTCTCTCTCTCTCTCTCTCTCTCTCTCTCTCTCTCTCTCTCTCTCTCTCTCTCTCATACACACTTACAGTTGTCTTTTTCTCTGTCACATATAGAAACACATGTTTCTCTTTCATCTTTCTCTCTTGCTCCCCCTCTCTCTAGCTCTGTCTGTTTTCTTTCGTCCTCTCCACTTTCTCACTAACAAACCCACCTAAGTAAACATACACAAACAAATGCGCCCAGATGTTATCCCCCTCTCCTCTTCCCTCATTCACTTTAACTGCATATCCTCTGCTGCATTGCCTCTCTCGTTTCATCATCTTTCTCTCTCTCCCCCCTCTCTCTATTTTCTTGCCTTCAGGAGTCTCCAACATCCCAACATCCTTCAGTGTTTGGGCCAATGCAGCGAGAGCATTCCCTTCCTGCTGGTCATGGAGTTCTGTCAGTTGGTGAGGGCCATGTTGTTTTTACTACTATTATGACATGGAGAAGAAGAAGAGGGCACATTGTAGAGGAGATCCAAAGAGAGGCCATTTTGTTTTGGAACGGATACATTTACTCCATTCCTCTTGTTTGGTCTCATCATTGTGTTTCTATCAGAGACTGATTGATACCTGAGCAACCAGCTGATTGGACTCTCTGGTGACTGGTCAATAAATGAGTCAAATGGATCAATTAAGTGACAAACACCAGACTGTAGCTTCCGTACATGGAAACATGTGTTTGGTTAGTTTCCTTTCCCCCATCAAATAACCATGTAAATACTTGGTGACGTTTCACACTTAGATATACCTTTTGTAGTATAATGTTATGCCAGTCGTTTCCAGCTCCAACACTCAACACCTGCTGCCTCTGTTTGTTTGCTTTCATTCTTGCTCTTTAATCAAAGACCGATTGAGACCTGAAATCCCAAGTGATTGGACTCTCTGGCCAATCAATGACTCAAACAGATCAATTAACGACCAGGGATGGGAGAGAAACAATACCGCAGCCCTTTACCAGAAGAACATAAGCTATAAATCCTCTGTACATTGAAACACACATCCCTTTATCATTTGAAGTATCTTATTCTCCTGTCCTACCATCAGTACAACCTCTATCTCTCTAATGATATTAACTCATTACCAATTCCCCTTCTGCTTTTGAGGACCTTCAGGTTCAGAAAAACACTTAGGAGAGGGTATTTCTCCAGCATAAATGTACAAATGTACTTCATTGATAGCTGAATATGTCCGGTCAAAGTCATAAACTATGTTAATTGTTCTTCTGATTGTTTTAAGTATCACATACTGTACATGATATTGGTAATGCTCATTGATGGTGTAATAAATTAATGATATTGGTAACACTCATTGATGGTGTAATAAATTATATTTGTGATGTGTTACCAGGGCGACCTGAAGAGGTACCTGAGAGCCCAGAGGAAGTCAGATGGGATGACCCCTGACCTTCTGACCCGGGAAATGCTGACCCTGCAGAGGATGGCGTTTGAAATCACCTCTGGCCTGCTGCACCTCCACGAGAATAACTACATCCACAGGTCTGTGAGGTCATATCCTGGCTCTCTCTGGCTCCAGTGGGGTTCCAATAGCTCCAGTGATTGATTAGTTGGTAATTGAGTGATTGATAGTAAATGGATTATGATTGTTTTGTCTCCAGTGATCTGGCTTTGAGGAACTGTCTCCTTACCTCTGACCTCACTGTCAGAATCGGAGACTATGGGCTGTCTCACAACCACTACAAGGTATGTTTGTGTGTGTGGGCGTGTGCGCTTACCCATGTACTTTGCTTGAACCACCACAATCTGTAGACAAGTTATATCCCTTATACCATGCCATTGTTGGATTCGATTTTCATAATAGCAAACTAGGACTCAAATTTGGTTAGCTAAACTAGCAAGTCTGTTTGTTTGGTAACCATGGCAACTACTGTCTCTATATAGTAAACTTGCTGGGTACTTCAGTGGATGTTGAACACATTTCTACCTGCAAATGAACACATTTCTAGCTATAAATGTTTAAAATTATAGCCATGGTATAAAAGGGATAATCAACTCGGGGCTCTATGCGTTCTCTGCAAAATAATGCAACTCCGTGGAAGGTCAGTTCCACTCCTTTAGCGTGTCATGGAGCACACCTTCCAGGTGGTTCATTATCTTCCAGAGAACACAGAGCCCCTTGTTGATTATCCCTAACGTATTGGATGTCCCTAATGGCTTATCTTCAAGTCCATGCATCCCTCTGTGTGTGTTTGTCTGTGTAGGATGACTATTACCTAACATCAGACAAGCTGTGGATTCCCCTGAGGTGGATAGCGCCAGAGCTTCTGGAGGAGTACAGAGGATCTCTGATCGTCACTGACCAGACCAAGACCAGCAATCTGTGGTACGTACCATAACACAACCTGCCTCTAAAACGGACAAATAAACAACTGAATATTTCAATAAGCTGTATTCTGTATTTCTTATCTAATTTGATTATTTCTCTATCCGCCAACTCTCTCTCTCTACTCCTATTTTCTATCTCTCCCTCTCTTTCCCCTCTTTATCCCACATCTCTTCCCTCTCTTTCCCCTCTTTATCCCACATCTCTTCCCTCTCTTTCCCCTCTTTATCCCACATCTCTTCCCTCTCTTTCCCCTCTTTATCCCACATCTCTCCCCTCTCTTTCCCCCTCTTTATCCCACATCTCTTCCCTCTCTTTCCCCTCTTTATCCCCCATCTCTCCCCTCTCTTTCCCCCTCTTTATCCCACATCTCTTCCCTCTCTTTCCCCTCTTTATCCCACATCTCTTCCCTCTCTTTCCCCTCTTTATCCCACATCTCTCCCCTCTCTTTCCCCTCTTTATCCCACATCTCTTCCCTCTCTTTCCCCTCTTTATCCCACATCTCTTCCCTCTCTTTCCCCTCTTTATCCCCCATCTCTTCCCTCTCTTTCCCCTCTTTATCCCACATCTCTTCCCTCTCTTTCCCCTCTTTATCCCACATCTCTCCCCTCTCTTTCCCCCTCTTTATCCCCCATCTCTTCCCTCTCTTTCCCCTCTTTATCCCACATCTCTTCCCTCTCTTTCCCCTCTTTATCCCACATCTCTTCCCTCTCTTTCCCCTCTTTATCCCACATCTCTCCCCTCTCTTTCCCCCTCTTTATCCCCCATCTCTTCCCTCTCTTTCCCCTCTTTATCCCACATCTCTCCCCTCTCTTTCCCCCTCTTTATCCCCCATCTCTTCCCTCTCTTTCCCCTCTTTATCCCACATCTCTTCCCTCTCTTTCCCCTCTTTATCCCACATCTCTCCCCTCTCTTTCCCCCTCTTTATCCCCCATCTCTTCCCTCTCTTTCCCCTCTTTATCCCACATCTCTTCCCTCTCTTTCCCCTCTTTATCCCACATCTCTCCCCTCTCTTTCCCCCTCTTTATCCCCCATCTCTTCCCTCTCTTTCCCCTCTTTATCCCACATCTCTCCCCTCTCTTTCCCCCTCTTTATCCCCCATCTCTTCCCTCTCTTTCCCCTCTTTATCCCCCATCTCTCCCCTCTCTTTCCCCCTCTTTATCCCCCATCTCTTCCCTCTCTTTCCCCTCTTTATCCCCCATCTCTCCCCTCTCTTTCCCCTCTTTATCCCCCATCTCTCCCCTCTCTTTATCCCACTTCTCTCCCCTCGCTCTCCTTTCTCTCCCCTCTCTCTCCCCTCTCTCTCCTTTCTCTCCCCTCTCTCTCCTTTCTCTCCCCTCTCTCTCCCCTCTCTCTCCCACTTCTCTCCCCTCTCTCTCCCACCTCTCCACCCCACTCTCCCCTCTCTCTCCAACTTCCCTCTCCAACTTCCCTCTCCTCTCTCTTTCCCATTTCTCTCCTCTCTCTCCCACTTCTCTCACACTCTCCTCTCTCTTTCCCCTCTCTCTTTCCCCCCACTCTCTCCCATTTCTCTCCCCTCTCTCTTCCTTTTCTCCCAGGTCTCTGGGGGTGGTGATCTGGGAGTTGTTTGAGTTTGGTTCTCAGCCTCACAGGCACCTGAGTGATGAGGAAGTGTTGACCTTCGTCATCAGAGAGAGACAGATCACCCTGGCCCAGCCACGGCTCAAACTCTCCCATGCTGACTACTGGTCAGTGGGCCATTTCTTGACTTTTGGTTCTCTAATGATATCTGCATTTGATGAAGAAAGTAGTCGATTACAGATGTGTTACTTTAAAGGCCTACTTTGCCAATAGATCATTAAGGTCAAAGCTAATATATGCAATCCCCTCAAACCTTCTCTTTTTTGGGGGGTGTTGGTAGATCAGCTTTAATATTGCAGATAGATTGTAGCTTCCATCAATGTAATTGTCTGCATCATTTCCAATCCCCCTTATCTTTGTGTTTGTCTTTCCTGTCTTTCCTCTTCCAGGTATGAGATCATGCAGTCCTGCTGGCTCCCTCCTCCCCAACGCCCCTCCATCGCTGAGGTATTCCTCCTCCTCTCCTCCCTTCTGGCTGCTGAGCGAGGGATGTCCCGAAGGAGCGTGGGAGAGGAGGATGAGGACGAGGAGTATGAGGAAGGGAGAGGAAGAAGAGGAGAGAGCGATGAGTCATTTGAGAGACGGTGGGATTCTCTCCGTCCTCTGGCCTTTCAGGCTGCAGCGAGTGAACGACAGAGAGAGAGGGAGTATGGGAGGGATGACAGGGGGAACTCCTACCCTCTACTGGACCCCGTGGGGAACTGCATCACCCCATCCTCCACAGAACTCGATGACATCCTGACAGTCACGGAGACCAGTAAAGGGTTAAATTTTGAGTACTTCTGGGAGAAGGCCCATGCAAGGCGGGGCTGCCAACCACTTCCTCCTCCCCAGCCAATCCCGATGGTCAACCCCTCCCACAGACAATCCCTGGACACACCCACTGTTGTCCCTGTGATAAGTGCACGTAGCCCCTCCCTCGCCAGCGAGTACTTCATCCGATTGGAGGAGCACACCCCTCAGGATAAGTCCCCATCTCTTAAAGGGAAAGCGCAGTCTTTCCGTTCTGACTCGTTGTGTCCTGGAGATCTGGAGCTAGTGGAGATACGCAGCGGGATGCTGGGCAAAGAACGCGCACCGTACAGTTCTGATGAGGAGTACACTGGGCGAGGTGGGAAATCCATCCAGACCGTCCGATCCAGCGAGGTCCAGCTAAGGGTCCCCAACACTGGGGTGGCAGAGTTCAAAGACATCTCCAGTAGGGTGACTGACTTCTCTGTGGTGGATTTAGGAGATGAGGATGAGGAGGAGGAGGGTGAAGGAGACAGTAAGTCATCCACTGGTTCTCAGGCCCCTGTCCTGCCTCCCAAGCCACGTTCTATGTCAACCTCCTCGGGCAACCACCTCCACTCGCGCCCCCTCCCTGCGCCTCCGTTGGACTACCACCGAGTAGGGCTTGGGCTGGGTCACTATTCCATGAGTGGTAAGATAGAAACGATGGACCCTCTGATGGGCAGCTGCCTGCCATCATCATATGATCACTTAGGGTTCCACCGTCCTCGTCAGACCATGCCCCCCTCCCCGTCACTCTCCCCCTCCCTACCCCAGTCCAGCCACCCCATCTACCCCACTCCCCAAACATGTCCTCCCCCTCTCCCACCCCACTACAAGCCCCAAAGGGGCCTGTATCACAGCTATGGTGTAGGTAGCTTCTCCAGATACAGTAAGCCCCAGATGTACTCTCAAAGAGACCCACTATCCTGTGACTACTCAGACAGACAAGGTGGTGTACGGCGCACAGCATCCTTGCACAACACAAAGGGAACATCCAATTTCCGCTCAAAAGACTTTGACTCTCCCGTACGACGCCAGAACGTATTTCGCCCTGTTTACCGCAACATCTCCCACTCCGAGTCCGGGGTCCCCAGAATTGAGAGGCACTCGTCCTCCAGTCCCACCTATTCAGATGAGGATGACTCCCCCTTTATGTCCCCTGAGAAACCCAGTGGGGGAGGGACAACCGTCCCGACCTCTAGTTTGTCAGAGGATGCGGATCCGGCCACAGCCGAGCTCTTCTCCAGGGGTATGAAGAGGACCCAGTCGCGCCTCGCCACCATCCTGCCTGCCATCTGGAGGGAGGACGCGGAACTGCAGGCAGATAGCGTAACCGACGCCAAGATATCCCCCATGCACCTGTTTCTGACTGAGATCTCTAGTGTGTCAGAGTCAAATGATGCCAAGTCCAAGGAGGGGAGGACCTCATGGGAGGGAGAGACAGAGCGGGAGAAGAAAAGGGATGGGGAGAGGTCAGGGAACTTCCTCCAGCCCTTGAGAGGGGGGATGCGTCGGTCCCGGTCGCTGGTCACAGAGCTGGGCTCTGCAGAACAGACATTGGGGCCAGACAGAAACACACAGATGGGGACAGAGGTGGAGAGGGTGAGGAAAGGCTCCATCCAGAGAGATCTATTCCTCACTGAGATCACAAACACAGGAAGGATGGATGCAGGCATGGAGAGAGATCCGGTGAAGTTCCTCCACCCTCCTGGCTCCCGATCGCATCCCTACACCTACACCTGCGCCCCCGGCCTCCCGTCCTACGCTGAGGCCGAGGAGGCATACTCCAGGGGCATGAGGAGATCCCGATCCCTCCTCTCCGAAATCACAGTGGGGAGGCAGGAGTCGGAGTCACAGGAGAAGGAGACAGAGAAGGGACAGATGACCAGAGAGGAGTTCCTGAAGGAGATCCAATCAGCAGAGACCTTTTTGACGGAGATCATATCCAGACAAAACGCAACCGCCTCCAACAAGCATTGCGAGGACTTGTCTCAGTCACCCACTCCAATGTCACCAGAATACGAGTCAATATGCATAGATCCTGACTCCTCTCAGACCATCCGTTTCCAATCAGAGAGTTCCATACGCACATCAAACAGAGGCAAAGACGATGTAGCACCGGAGGCCATTTACGCCCAAGTGACTAAACGGGCAAAAAAGAGTGAGATAAAGGTCACTATACGGCCTGAGATCCCAGTACTGCAAATAGGATCAAATAAACAGTTTGTCAAACAGGAAGAGGAATGTCCCACAGACACAACCTGCCTCAAGGATTCACCCAGCTCACTCACAGATCCCACCGCTGACACCAACTCTCACCCAGACTCTCAGCCCCAAATTGGTGACTTTGTGTTCTCAGAGATAACACCACAAAATGGCCTCCTCCTTTACCAAACATTCCCCAGTACAAAAACAGAGGAGGACATTTCAGAAGGTCCAGCCTTACCTGTAAGAGAAACACAGAGAGTCAGAGAAAGGATCGAGCTCTCAAGACAAGCTCAAGTTCAGTCTTTATCTCAAGACAGTGTTACTGGAGAAGTGGAAGAATCTGAAAAGAAACCCTGTGATGATGAGTCACCTATTTCTGTAGATGAGAAAGAGAGCAGGGGTCAGAATAATGTTGGGGAAAGGAATTGTGAGAGAATGAAAGGTGATGCTGAGGTCAGAGATACAGGGCAAGGATGTCAGAAGCAGGAAATTGTTGATGACATTTTACATGACTTAACAACAGAGACATCAGAAACAGATAGAGCATGTCAAATTGAATCTAAAGATCACAAGGAAGAAGGGTCAGAGAGTTCAAAAGGTTGTGACAGTCAAATGAAGAACGACACATCACATTGTTCTAATGCTCAGTCACATAACCCAAATGTTGAAAGCTATATACAAATCAACAAACAGAATTCACAGATCAACCAGGAAGGAAGGTCAGACCCAAGTCAAAAGAGCCCTACAGCCGTTCCCACCACCCCAGACTGGGACCCATCCTCTGACCTCTCTCTCTCCACCATGACCCCCTCAGACTCATTCCTGTCATCTTTGACCCCCAGTTCAGCCGACTGTCTGACCCCAGGTGACCCGTGTGTTGGAGGTGAAGGACCAGGTGGTTGGAGGGTGCTGGGGACAGAAACCCCCCACAGAGACTCCGCCTACTTCTCTGACAGTGACTGGGAAGGGGAGGGGCTTAGCAGGAAGGGCAGTGATTGCCTGAGCGTGACCAGACCCGGCAGCGGACGAGGTGGAGATAGGGGGACGCTGACAGGAATAGAAGAGAAGACAGAATTAGAGGATGAGGGAGAAACCGGGGGAAAGAGTCCCTTGAAGAGGATTTCAAATAAGGGAATTGACATTGAGAGGGAAAAGGAGACAGTTCTTGAACAGAATGCTCATGTGCAGGATATCTCTCAAAACAGTGATGATGGATATAAAGACATATCGAGTATTCAGGAGAACGATCTCAGTCTGAAAGAAGTAGAACATAAAACAGGGTTAGAATCAGAACAGAGAGAAGATTCTGGAATGTTCCACAATGAGAGTGGAGAGTCAGATGAAAAGGGCCTAGTCCATCCGGGACTACTGTCTGATAACTCACAGACCAAGGAGAACAATGCGTTTATAGCTAAGCTGTTCTCTAATTTAGATGATACACCTCTCAAAGGGTTCTCTTACAATGATGGAACTCAAATTTGTAATCATTACACAGAAGGTGTGATTTCTCATGTGGAGTCGAATGATTTTAGATTCCATGACTCCACAGACAAAGACTTGACATTGCCTTCTAATAGTACCACTAAGACAGATTGTTTGAAATTAATATCTGCCATTCAGACAAAGGATAACAAACTTGAGAATGAAGAACTTCCAGGTATTGAAGAGAGAGAAAATGATAATTCCATGAAAGACACTATGGAACCAGTGACAGCGTTACATGGCGACCATGATAACAGAGAATCCAGGCTGTCTAGGTTCTACGGTATTCAAACCAGCGAGGTCAAACTCAGTGACGATATTCCAGTAGTACTGGAGCCCCACGACGGAGAGAGCACCAATGACGAAGAGAGCAAACTGGCCTCTTCTTTCTGGGCCGAGGGGGACACTGAGGGGTCTGAAAGAGAAGACGGGCAAGGTCTGGAGATTCAACAGACAGACGCCAATGAGCTTGGCCTGAGAAATTTGTGTTACTCAGAGGAAAGCGAAGACGAGAGGGCCAAGGCCAAATCAGAGACAGAGAAACAGCTTGCCGCTGGAGAGCTGTGTAACGCCATGAAGGAGAAATCTCCTCAAAGAGGACCATTGACGGGAAGCCAGAGTGGGTCTTTGAGCAGGGATGGGTCTGCTGAGACTGTGGACAGGGAGTCGTCTAAGGATCTGGAGTTGAAGGCTAAAGAGCTGTGGAACACTCTGGAGGAGGGGGAGGGGAGAGGGGGAGGGGTGGTGAGGGGCGAGTTCGACTGTCACCGTTTCCAGCAGGGAGACCTGCACCTGTGGCCATCGGAGAACGACCAGTGGGCCTCGCCGGAGAACAGAAACCAGGAAGCTGAACTCGGATTGGAATTCTTCTCAGCGTTCGGAAAGACCTGGGAGGAGAGGGAGCAGCTGGTGGTAGGCCGGGAATTCTGGGAGGCTGGGGAGAACGATGAACTGGCGGGGAGTGAGCCTCATCCAGCCATCCTCCAAGATAGTGAAGATACTTCTAATGACGAGAGGCAGGGACGGGTAGCCTACCTGGAAATAAAGGGAGAGTTGTCCCAGAAACAGGCTCTCTCCAGTAGCATTGACAGCCAACTATCCCAGGCACTGGATGTACAGCAAGAGGAAAATATAGAAAATCCAGATAGGTTTGACGATGATGATGAGCAAAATGTTGAAGGTGATCAGCTAATGGTTTGAGGTGGAAAACCGAGAAATCCCAGAGTATGAGACCTTTGCAAGAGGGAGGGAGCAGTTCAGGTCACTCACTGAGACGGGTGGAGACAGTGAAAGTCAAACTGCATCTCTTCTAAACGACTTGGATGGAAACATTGCTCAAGATGAGGGAAATCAGAACTTCAACAGGTTGAATCATCTCAGTGAAGTCCAAATGGAAGAAGGGGCAATGGCCGAAAATAACATAGAAAAAGAACAGGACTTTGAATTAGACAACCATCTTGCTCCCACAGTGAAGAGTATATATTTGGGTGTATCTATCTGCCTCACTGGAGTACCACAGGTAGATTTGTCAGGATTACAACATATTGAGCCAAGCATATGCATTGAAGAAGCTGACTCTACTCGTCAGCTTGTGGGGGAGGACAGAGAAGGGGGAGTAGACATTGTAAATACAGGTGAGGATTTGAGAGACATATCTCTTCATATCTTGTCTTATCCCAATGATAATGACTTGGAGGATATAGCCTCTTGTACAGATCTGTCTGGTTCACAAGGAGACAACTTTCAGTTCATTTCTGTAGACTTCCCAGCCCTCCTCCTAGCATAGATCTTGATATGCAAGAAGACAGGTTGCAGAGTTTAGATGATTCTTTTCCTAGTCCCCCACCCTTCTGTCATAGAAATAGACGACGATCGCGGTCTTATAAACCTTGATTATTTAGGCTCAGATTTCATTACCAGTGCTGAGAGAGACCCAACAATGCCCCCCACTCCTCACACTGATATCTCAGAGCCGCCCCCCTTACCACCCACCACAACCCACAGCAGAGGGATCTCTGCAAACCTCGACCTTTCACCTGTACATCCAACACTTCCATTATTATTCTCAGGTGAAAGCCAGAACCAGAGCCGCCTCACATCAAACATGTCCGAGGATGACAGAAATAACCTGTCCCAGAAAAACACAACCACCACCTCCACCACACTCCCGTCATTCCCCGAGAGTCCCCCTCAACACCATCCCAGAGCTGTTGATCTCTGAGTGGAAGGATTTGGACGAGGAGCCTCTGGAAGATTTCGAGAAACTGGAGCAGCTGTGCTGCATATCTGGGGATGAGGAGGACACCCTGGGTGACCTCTTCCTGGGGAATCTGGAGCTGTTGGAGTCTATGAAGAAGACGCCTGAGCAGAAAGCTAAGGGTTCTGGAGAGAGCGATAAAGGTGAAGAGACCTGTGGGACCTCCTATGCCTGAGGGGAAGAGGAGAGTGGAAACTGAAAGAGGAAGTTGACGGAATCTCTGAGAGCGCTGACTGGCTGGCCAGGTCAGTTCCATCGGCGGTCCAGGACATCCCAACTGGGGCTAAACTTTCACCTCAGGAAGAGAGGCGTGAACTACAGTTCCCATCAGCCCTTTCACCATGTCATTCTCCTGACTCCAAGGACCAGAGGTCACTTTCCAAGATGCCCACTAAAAATGGCCCTAATGATGCAGGTGAGCATTAGCCTTGCATTTTAATCCCTTTTGCACAACTTTGTAGATGTATGAAAGTATAAGCCTACACAATTTACAATATCCATTTTCCTGGATGTGTTTAAACATTCATACCCCTATTATCTTCTTCTGTTTCCCTTTCTTCAGGTGTGTGAGGAGAGACTGCAGTTCTCTCTCTGTGAGAACGTTAAAACGAACGTCCTCCGGGGGGCGACAGTGAGCGACAGCGTCATTCTCCACCCATGGGGAGACCAGCCCTTAGATGGGGGCGGAGACACAGTCAGTGTGAAGGATGTAGGAAGGTATGCTCTCTCTATCACAGGAAGTTGGTGGCACCTTAATTGGGGAGGAGGGGCTCGTGGTAATGGATGGAACAGAATCGGTGGAATGTCATCAAATACATCAAACACATGGTTTGATGCCAATCCATTGGCTCCATTTCATCCATTATCATGAGTTCTCCTCCCCTCAGCAACCTCCACTGCCCTCTATGTATTTTGAGATTTATCAAACTGTTGTGTTGAATGATGGCAGGCAGACAGATAAAAAGAAGATATCTTTTTTTCTGTTCTTAGCGAAGAGGAGCCGGACACCGAACCCAATTCTGAACCCCAGAGTGAGTCTGATGCAACTGACAGTGAACCACTGACTGTGATCCAGCAGCCAGAAGTTACACCCCCTAAGCCTGTGGCAAACCAAGCAATGAAAGGTACCTCCAGACTTTTTTCTGTGTGAAAATGTGTATGAATAGGATGCAGAATTGTTCACATTCACCCACTCTGCAGGTGTGTAAATGACATGTTCTAATGGATAGATTGGTGCTTTTTGACACATCTTTCATGTCTCACTTTATCTATTCTCTCTTTTCTTTCACAGCCAAACTGGCTCGCCTGTCCCTCTCCCCTCCCTCCTCTCCCTCTTGCTCTCCCTCTCTCCTCCAGTCCCAAGGGAGGGTTCAGGGAGGGCGGGCTACATCGAGACAGGAGTGGGAGACGGAGGGGTGCGTCCCCAGGAAGTGACCCCGATGAGGATGAGGAAGAAGAGCAGGAAGACGAAGGCTCCAGGAGGTGATTGTTGTCACGGAAACAGACGTTGGCAAAAGGGTGGGGCTCAGGAGTCTGCTGAAGTCGCCAAGGGAACCGATAGACAAAGAGAAAGACAGAGGGAGAAACGTGTCCTTTTTTGATGATGTCACTGTCTATCTCTTTGATCAGGTGTTTGTTTAGTTTTTCCCCCCTCATATATTGAGTCCCATGTTACTCTTGGGCTTTTAACACTTTCACTATATTGGATGTACATGTACTGTCACTGCTCTTTTCAGTCCCTGACTCTTCCTCTCTGTTTCTGAAACAGGAAACTCCAACAGTGAGCTGAGTAGTTCCACCCGCACCAGTCCAGCTCCAGCTCCTAACAAAAGCACTAAATTTGATTTACATGGTACGTACTACGTATGCATGCATGTTGCTATTAGAAACATATAACGGTCCTGTACATCATTCCCTTCTGAGAGCCAATAGAAAGCTTTTGATAAATCACTACAATAACAAGCACCCATTGGACAGCTCCCATCTGATCCCCACTCACTGAAATTGAGAACCCCTCACACCAACCCCTTTTCTAAATATGCGCCCCCAAAATGTATCTCTTGTAATTATCCCCCACACACTGTGACATGGGGAATGGAGTGTGGACATAAATCTGGTGCTCAACAATGCACGTCTAAGATGTGTTTTCCACCCTGTCTCCAGAAGCCGTCCGCTCTGTCTCTCCCACTGATCGCTTCATTTCACAGAATAATGAGAGTTTTGGCTGATCCCCTCTGGGTGTTTTGAATAGACTGTATGTAGAAAAGCATCAACACCAAAATAATCTACTTTCATGATCTCTGTCAGCCTGCAGAGTTGAACAGTTCAAAGCTTTGCAAGGAGAAAGTTTATTTTTAACTTGGGAGTGTGGGCCTTTTTGTGTTTCGGTTCTACAAGAGGATGTTGTACACACGTATAGATTATTTAACTAATGATATACATTTGTGTAATGTTTTTATCGTACATATATTTTTTAATAACATTTACAGTTGTATGCTTTTGTTTATGTTTTGTGTTGCAGGGGTCAATTCGATTTCATGAAATGGTGTAGTCCCTGAATTCAAATAGTATTTACTCCAACCCTAGTACAGTATTTGTGTAATGGCTAGTTGTAGTATTGTAATTCCTTAATTCCCTACCTTACACCAGTGCTCCCTGTCTTTCTACCAGGAGCAAACAGCAAAGGCAAAGACTCCAAAGAAAAGGGGACTTGTCAGTCAAACCGAGGCGCCCGTGGGGGCAACTCAGTGACATCCTCGCGTTTTTACCGTCAGCCCAGCCGATGACCCCCAATTGTGGTGAGGCCAGGGTTCCGGGAATCCTCTGAGTTGTTCTGTAACCCTCAGAAACAGGAACCTTCTGAGAGTGGCCAGTGGATTCCCCTCCGTCCATAACCATTCTCAGAGGCTATTTTTTTATCGATCAGGCAACAGAAAGAAAGACTCCCGTTCTAAAAGCTGGACACATTCGACAGGTTAACCAGTATCAGTCCTTGTACGAGAAAGGTTGTTGATATAATAACTCCTCCCTTTGCCACTGTACCTAGGGTTGATTTATAGACACTGGCTGGAAGTGGTTGATGGCAAAGGCAGTTTGTCCTAGGCGAAGAAGAGTCTGGAGCTTTGTAAAATCTGAAACGGATTTGACGGCTATGCAATGGGAGATTGTGTACCTGCTTACCTTCTCTTTACCTGCTTCTTTCGGTTGTCTTACCCAGTATGTACTGGGGGATGCACTTTTTTAGTCATGTATCTGTCTATGTGTAAGCTTGGATTGAAATCTTAACTTTGTAAAAACGATTTTCATTTCAGTCAGTCATACTTGTAGGCAGCAGTTGGGGCCAGAAAACAATCTTAACTCCTGTATTTCAGAGTACTCATTCAACATTTGTACAAAGATAGTGATACAAGTGTATCAATATAATTTTAGAGCTTTTAATTTAGATGTATCTTAGACTGCACGAAAAGATGAAAACAAGCTATGTTTCTATATACTTTTATTCTAAAAGACTATGTCTAGTTTTATTTAATTTATTCATTATTTATATAAAAATATTCCATGCTTTGTAAATATTGTTTATTTATTTTGGTGCAATTAATTTATCTCTCAGAATTGTTTGGGACAAAATGCATCTAAGTAATAGCTTCTCGGTTTAATTATTCTTCATAACAAATAAAGCAAGATATTTTCCCAACCCCAAAAATATTTTGTCTAATTTCATGTCTTTATAACTGCCATCCTGTGCTTAACTTATGTCCTCAACTTGCAGGGTTTCCCAAACTCGGTCCCGAGGCCACCCTCTGGGTGCATGTTTTGGTTTTTGTCCTAGCACTACACAATTGATTCAAATAACCAACATCATCAAGCTTTGATTATTTTAATCAGCTGTGTAGTTGCCAGGGAAAAGGTCAAAACGTGCACCCAAGGGGGGCCCCAGGACTGAGTTTGGAAAACCCTGCTCTAATATATATATAACATATTTCATTATTTTCTAATATGATTCAATGTTAATTGTCTTGTCATAATTTTACTTTGTTTGAGGACAATTGATGTATCTTAGCATGATAAAACGGAAGCTTCTCATCGGTAAATATCTCCAAAAGTTAATGTATTTGTTGATTTACATTAATTTTCTAATAGCAACCCATCATGCAGTCAAGCTCCAACTAGTCCCTTTGTTTAGTCTGTTTCAACATCCGTTTAAAACCTGTATTGTTTAAAGAATGGGTTTCATGGGATACTGTATAAAACCAGGGGAAATAAAAAAACATAAAAACTGTGAAACATTTATTGAACTATTTGATGAAAATAAATTGTACTGTCTTATATTCTTAAGTCAGAGTATTCCTTTTGCTGTGAGTGGTGTGTTAACAGTAGGTCTTCTCTAGGCTTTATTGCATTTTTTCTGAAATGAATGATCAAACTACTGTATTATGTAGCTAACAATGGATGGCTCAAGGGATGTTGCATAACAATAGCTAATCTTATTTCCCATCCCCCATCTCTGGTTATGGGGGCCTGATGCTTGTTATGAAATTGGGACAAAGGATGGTCAAGGATAGGTGAATAATTAATCTCCAAAATACTCTACCCAAAGTAAAACACTTAATGACTAGCCATAGAATAAAAAGCATTAAGACTGGAAATATGAGTGAGAGAAAGACCATTCACATTTATCCAGGTCTGATACTGGCCTATACTACAGATAAAAACAGCAATTCCCATAAAGCCTTGCTCAAGGCTCAACGTTACAACCTCTGACCACCCATTGGATTATTTATGGATGCCTTTCGTCTGCGACTCGCTATAGAGGCGACGTTGATACACAAGCAAAGATTTTTAACGTCGAACGCATTTCGAAAGTTGTTGGATTTGTAAGGTTCTTTTGACGGTAGGAGTTTCGAACTCCGAAGGTAAGTTCTCATAAGTTTGTGCCGTATAATTTCAGCTAACTTGCGAACGTTTCCCTGTTATTTAACTAGCTAGCTAGACTTAGCTAGCTAACTGCTGTTATAGCCACGGTTATCCAGCGAGGCCAGCTTTTAAATATTTTGGCTTCAACCTTAACTAGGCAAGTCAGTTAAGAACAAATTATTATTTACAATGACGGCCTACCCGGACGACGCTGGGCCAATTGTGTGCCACCTTATGGGACTCCCAATCACGGCCGAGTTGTGATAGCCTGGAATCGAACCAGGGTCTGTAGTGACGCCTCTAGCACTGAGATGCAGTGCCTTAGACCGCTGTACCACAACTAACGTTAGCGCTATAAATTAATCAATTAACCATAACCAATTGTTTTTATGGTAAAGATTCTAGATTCTCAGCCTTTGCACACATTTTTACTCTAGGTCATTTACACTCGTGTGTGTGTGTGTGTGTGTGTGCGCGCGCGTCAGCTGTGGGCTCAGCTAGGAATTGACTTCATATCCCTCCCCATGTCACATAGCCTTGTCCCACATTGTCGTTCCTTTCCTGCAGATGTCTCTGGCCGATGAGCTCCTGGCTGATCTGGAGGAGGCGGGGGATGAGGGGGAGGATGGGCTGTACCCGGGGGAAGAGGGGGAGAGTGATGGGGAGGCAGGGGAGGGACAGGTAGAGGGAGGTTTGGAGGACATCCCAGAGGAGATGGAGGTGGACTACAGCGGAGCTGAGAGTGTCTCGTCCATTGCTAAACTACGCAACAGCAAACAGGTCAGGGCAGTGTTGTGGAGCTGGGCGCAGTCAATATACTAGAACAGGGTTTCCCAAACTGGGTCCTGGAGCCCCCCGTGGGTACATGTTTTAGTTTTGCCCTAGCACTACATGGCTGATTCAAATAACCAACTCAGCAAGCTTTGATTATTTAATCAGCTGTGTAGTGCTAGGGTAAAAACCAAAACGTGCACCCAGGGGGGCCCAGGACTGAGTTTGGGAAACCCTGTTCTAGAACATATAAGCTATTTCCAAGGTTTGTTTTGAAAACCCACAATTTGTTTTACAGTTCTCAGAGATCATGGACAAAATTGCAATCTATGTCGAGAAGCAGCGCAAGAACTCTGAAGGTGATTATTGACTGTTTATGTTTTTGTTGTCACACACACCGGATAGGGTTGTTTTACAGGGTCAGTTACTTTGCCAATGCTCTAACCGCTAGGCTACCTGGCGCCCTATTGAAGACACAGCAGCTCTATAATTGACTGTTTGGATATCTCGTTCTGTGGTTTATGTTCCACTCTGAATACAATGGATACTGATTCTACTTCAAGGGTTTCTGATCCTACATCTTGTGGTTTTACTGACTCCTCTCTTCTCTTTCTCTTAAGTCTCCGGTCCGGTGGAGGCAGACCCAGAATACAAGCTGATCGTTGCTGCCAATAACCTCACAGTAGAAATTGAGAATGAACTGAGTGAGTCCACTAGGTTCATAAGTGATTGTGTGTCAATATGCTGCTGTAATTTGTTTGCATTGCGTTATGTCTAACCGTGTTTTGTTTGTCTTTGTCAGACATCATTCACAAGTTTGTACGTGACAAGTATTCTAAGAGGTTCCCTGAGCTGGAGTCCCTGGTGCCCAACTCTCTGGACTACGTCCGCACTGTCAAGGTGAGCTGATGTTAGAGGAGAATTCTCTTCCACATCATAATGTGTCTACATTGTTTAAACTCTTGTCTACTATTCATGTCCCTGCTGTTGGGCTGAACACCGTGTGTGTAGGAGCTGGGGAACAACCTGGACAAGTGTAAGAACAACGAGAATCTGCAGCAGATCCTGACCAACGCCACCATCATGGTGGTCAGCGTCACAGCCTCCACCACACAGGGGTAAGAGCAGGGACACGTCACAGCCTCCACCACAGGGGAAAGAGCAGGGACACGTCACAGCCTCCACCACACAGGGGTAAGAGCAGGGACACGTCACAGCCTCCACCACACAGGGGAAAGAGCAGGGACACGTCACAGCCTCCACCACACAGGGGTAAGAGCAGGGACACGTCACAGCCTCCACCACACAGGGGTAAGAGCAGGGACACGTCACAGCCTCCACCACACAGGGGAAAGAGCAGGGACACGTCACAGCCTCCACCACACAGGGGTAAGAGCAGGGACACGTCACAGCCTCCACCACACAGGGGTAAGAGCAGGGACACGTCACAGCCTCCACCACACAGGGGTAAGAGCAGGGACACGTCACAGCCTCCACCACACAGGGGTAAGAGCAGGGACACGTCACAGCCTCCACCACACGGGGGTAAGAGCAGGGACACGTCACAGCCTCCACCACATGGGGGTAAGAGCAGGGACACGTCACAGCCTCCACCACATGGGGGTAAGAGCAGGGACACGTCACAGCCTCCACCACACGGGGGTAAGAGCAGGGACACGTCACAGCCTCCACCACACGGGGTAAGAGCAGGGACACGTCACAGCCTCCACCACACGGGGGTAAGAGCAGGGACACGTCACAGCATCCACCACACAGGGGTAAGAGCAGGGACACGTCACAGCCTCCACCACACGGGGGTAAGAGCAGGGACACGTCACAGCCTCCACCACACGGGGGTAAGAGCAGGGACACCTCACAGCCTCCACCACACAGGGGTAAGAGCAGGGACACGTCACAGCTCCACCACACGGGGGTGAGAGCAGGGACACGTCACAGCCTCCACCACACGGGGGTAAGAGCAGGGACACGTCACAGCCTCCACCACACAGGGGTAAGAGCAGGGACACGTCACAGCCTCCACCACACAGGGGAAAGAGCAGGGACACGTCACAGCCTCCACACACAGGGGAAAGAGCAGGGACACGTCACAGCCTCCACCACACAGGGGAAAGAGCAGGGACACGTCACAGCCTCCACCACACAGGGGTAAGAGCAGGGACACGTCACAGCCTCCACCACACAGGGGAAAGAGCAGGGACACGTCACAGCCTCCACCACACGGGGGTAAGAGCAGGGACACCTGGGTTGAAGAGGTCCACCAATGGGACCAAGAACTTATTCGGTGGAGTACAAATTTACAGAATGTTCAGATAGAAATATGATCAATAGACCTTACATTATCTACACAACAGGGAACTGTAACATCCATTTGGTTGCAGACCACCTTTCCATCTCAATGATGTTGTAATATCAACATGACTTGTTTCCAGGACGATGCTGGGTGAGGATGAACTGAAGAGGTTGGAGGAGGCCTGTGACATGGCGCTAGAGCTGAACCAATCAAAACACAGGATCTATGAATATGTGGAGTCCAGGATGTCGTTCATCGCTCCTAATCTGTCAGTCATCGTTGGAGCCTCGACTGCAGCCAAGATCATGGGTCAGTGATTATAAGCATTTAGTTTTTTATATAATTTACAGGATTTTCACAATCATAAGGTCGTCTTCCTCCCTGTGGTGGTAGGTATTGCTGGGGGCCTGACCAACCTGTCTAAGATGCCAGCCTGTAACCTGATGCTACTGGGAACCCAGAAGAGGACCCTGTCAGGGTTCAGCAGCACTGCTGTGCTCCCACACACCGGCTACATCTACCACTGTGATGTGGTCCAGACTCTACCCCCGGTCAGTGTGTGTTCCCAAGAGCTTTGTTTGACTGTGGCTTTACCTAAGTTAACAAGAGTTATCCCTGTGTTGTAGGACCTGAGGAGAAAGGCAGCACGTCTGGTTTCAGCTAAGTGCACCCTGGCATCCCGAGTGGACAGCTTCCACGAGAGTTCAGACGGCAAGGTGAGGACTGGAAGAGGGAAGAAGGGGTATATAAACGTCTGTTACATATTAACTCTGGTCTTATTCTCTCTGTGCAGGTGGGCTATGACCTGAAAGAGGAGATCGAGAAGAAGTTTGATAAATGGCAGGAGCCTCCACCGGTGAAGACTGTCAAACCCCTGCCAGCACCGTTGGACGGACAGAGGAAGAAGAGAGGAGGGCGGAGGTGTTTACTTTAGGGATGTGTAGATAACTGATTCTGAGTTGGAATTCTTTTCAAAGTGCCATGTTAAACAGTATTGATGGTCTTATCTTTTGTCTGTCCTTGTCCAGGTATCGTAAGATGAAGGAGTCTGGGTCTGACAGAGATCAGGAAACACGCCAACAGGATGACCTTCGCAGAGGTCAGAACTGCTAATGTCTTTCAGGACAGCTGTTACTACACTGCTCAAAAAAATAAAGGGAACACTTAAACAACACATCCTAGATCTGAATGAATGAAATAATCTTATTAAATACTTTTTTCTTTACATAGTTGAATGTGCTGACAACAAAATCACACAAATAATCAATGGAAATCCAATTTATCAACCCATGGAGGCCTGGATTTGGAGTCGCACTCAAAATTAAAGTGGAAAACCACACTACAGGCTGATCCAACTTTGATCTAATGTCCTTAAAACAAGTCAAAATGAGGCTCAGTAGTGTGTGGCCTCCACGTGCCTGTATGACCTCCCTACAACGCCTGGGCATGCTCCTGATGGGTGGCGGATGGTCTCCTGAGGGATCTCCTCCCAGACCTGGACTAAAGCATCCGCCAACTCCTGGACAGTCTGTGGCGCAATGTGGCGTTGGTGGATGGAGCGAGACATGATGTCCCAGATGTGCTCAATTGGATTCAGGTCTGGGGAACGGGCGGGCCAGTCCATAGCATCAATGCCTTCCTCTTGCAGGAACTGCTGACACTCCAGCCACATGAGGTCTAGCATTGTCTTGCATTAGGCGGAACCCAGGGCCAACCGCACCAGCATATGGTCTCACAAGGGGTCTGAGGATCTCATCTCGGTACCTAATGGCAGTCAGGCTACCTCTGGCGAGCACATGGAGGGTTGTGCGGCCCCCCAAAGAAATGCCACCCCACACCATGACTGACCCACCGCCAAACCGGTCATGCTGGAGGATGTTGCAGGCAGCAGAACGTTCTCCACGGCATCTCCAGACTCTGTCACGTCTGTCACATGTGCTCAGTGTGAACCTGCTTTCATCTGTGAAGAGCACAGGGCGCCAGTGGCGAATTTGCCAATCTTGGTGTTCTCTGGCAAATGCCAAACGTCCTGCACGGTGTTGGGCTGTAAGCACAACCCCCACCTGTGGACGTCGGGCCCTCATACCACCCTCATGGAGTCTGTTTCTGACCGTTTGAGCAGACACATGCACATTTGTGGCCTGCAGGAGGTAATTTTGCAGGGCTCTGGCAGTGCTCCTCCTTGCACAAAGGCGGAGGTAGCGGTCCTGCTGCTGGGTTGTTGCCCTCCTACGGCCTCCTCCACGTCTCCTGATGTACTGGCCTGTCTCCACGTCTCCTGATGTACTGGCCTGTCTCCTGGTAGCGCCTCCATGCTCTGGACACTACACTGACAGACACAGCAAACCTTCTTGCCACAGCTCGCATTGATGTGCCATCCTGGATGAGCTGCACTACCTGAGCCACTTGTGTGGGTTGTAGACTCCGTCTCATGCTACCACTAGAGTGAAAGCACCGCCAGCATTCAAAAGTGACCAAAACATCAGCCAGGAAGCATAGGAACTGAGAAGTGGTCTGTGGTCACCACCTGCAGAACCACTCCTTTATTGGGGGTGTCTTGCTAATTGCCTATAATTTCCACCTGTTGTCTATTCCATTTGCACAACAGCATGTGAAATTTATTGTCAATCAGTGTTGCTTCCTAAGTGGACAGTTTGATTCACAGAAGTGTGATTGACTTGGAGTTACATTGTGTTTAAGTGTTCCCTTTATTTTGTTGAGCAGTGTATATTTTACTATGTGTAATTACAATAAAAATGTATTGGTCTTTTTAACCAACCACCCTCTCTCTGTTTCTCTCAGATTGAGGATGATGCGTACCAGGAGGACCTGGGTTTCAGTCTGGGCCAGCTGGGGAAGTCGGGCAGCGGACGCGTCAGACAGGCTCAGGTCAACGAGGCCACCAAGGCCAGGATATCCAAGTCCCTACAGAGGAAGCTGCAGAAGCAGAACATGACGTATGGCGGCAGGTCCACAGTCGGCGGCAGGTCCACAGTCGGCAGCAGGTCCACAGTCGGCGGGAGGTCCACAGTCGGCGGAAGGTCCTCGGTCAGAGACAACTCCTCAGGAACAAGTTCCAGCGTAGCCTTCACTCCACTACAGGTAGGCCTCATTGGTTTTTGTTTCACATTTAAAAAAGCTACACATATTTGATTTTATAATTTCAACAAACGAAGCACTTCATCACCAGTAACGTTAGCGTTTACCAGCAAGGGTGGCCTCCTCGTTTCTGTTTGTGGTGGAATTGTACTTGAACTGAACTCTGTTCCTCAGGGACTGGAGATCGTGAACCCGCATGCAGCAGAGAAGAAGGTGGCTGAGGCCAACCAGAAATACTTCTCCAACATGGCAGAGTTCCTCAAGGTCAAGAAGGAGGGAGAGGGAAAGTGAGGAGTACACATGCAATTATCATATACTTACACACAGGAGAGACTGATATACAGACATACCAACTTGTATTTCAAAATGAATGCAGATGGAGTGAAATGCATTCACACTGACTGATTGATCAGGCATCATTGCATAACCATGGGGAGAAGATCGACCATGACAGTGAAGAAAAATATTTAGATTGTATATTTGTTTTAGAGCATGTTGTGCTTTTTTAAAAACGTTTTGACTCCATTTTGTTCCATTTAATAAAATGAAACTAATACTTCCTAGTCTCATTACTGAAAGGTGCTTTCGGAAAGTATTTAGACCCCTTGACTTTTTTCACATTTTGTTACGTTACTTATTCTAAAATTGTTTTTCCTGTCAATTTAATCAATCTACACTCTACCTCATAATGACAAAGCAGAAATGGGTTTTTACAAATGTTTGCAAATGTATGTGTGTGTGTGCGCGCGCGTACACACACACACACACACACACACACACACACAGAGTACCAGTCAAGTTTGGACACCTACTCATTCAAGGGTTTTTCTTTATTTTGACTAAGACATCAAAACTATGAATTAACACATGGAATCATGTAGTAATGAAAAAAGGGTTTAACAAATCAAAATATATTTGAGATTCTTCAAAGTAGCCACCCTTTGCCTTGATGACAACTGCACATTCTTGGCTACTTTGAAGAATATCAAATGTTTTGATTTGTTTTGGTTACCACATGATTCCCTATGTGTTATTTCATAGTTTTGATGTCACTATTATACAACGTAGAAAATGGTAAAAATAAAGAACGAGTAGGTGTGTCCAAACATTTGACTGGTACTATATATATATATATATATATATATAATTATTTCAAAACTGTTTTCGCTTTGTCATTATGGGATGTTGAGTGATGAGAATTTGTATTTAATCCATTTTAGAGTAAGGCTGTAATTTAACATGTGGAAAAAGGGAAGGGGTTTGAATGCGTTCTGCACTGTAGCATTGGATTGCTTTGTAAAAAAGAAAAAATGTATTTAACCTTTAACTAGGGAAGTCAATTAAGAACAAATCTTATTTACAATGACGCCTACCCGATGTTGCTTTGAGCAACATCGAATAGTGTTTTTAGGAATTTGCTATTTATGAAATGGGTTTATGGGTCTTCTAATACAAAATAATTGATGTTACACATGTCATTTATAGTCATCACAATTTCAGAAAAGTTTTATTGAAATTTACAATCCTGTTTTTACGCCCCCATGACATCTCCATGCAGAAACGTGACAACTTCATTTGATAAAACAGCCTGTAAATAGTTTATTTTCTTGAGAAATTCACATTTCAGCCTTCCCTTTCTCAAAAGCCCAAAAATAGAATTTATAAAAGGCAAAACTCAACTTCTCAACTTTTTCCAAAAATCTCTTCTCTTTCAGGAAAGAACTGAAATGTCTGTTCTCAGGGACAACCTTGAATTAACTTAAATCCTGGAGACGCTCAGGATAGTTTAATAAACACAATTGATTCATCCATCTCACCCCAGCATTTTCAGAACATTCTAGGTTGATGCATGCTTCATATTCTATGAAAACAGTATTTCAGTACATTTTTTCACTTGGTATAAACGAGTAGTAAATTGAATGCAGTGAATGAAGTTCTATTCAATACTGCTGAAGTGTTATAAAATGCATAATAAAAATGTAAAAGTAATTTCCGATTGATGCAACATGAACAGCATTTTATCGTGAATGCAGTCTGCCAATGCGGGAACATTGCCTTTACATTTTTATTAGACTCTAGCGCTGAACTTTTGAGATATGGATTGAACAGAGCCCTGAATGGTGAAACCAGGAGGTTTTGTTCAATAAGGGTCTTTTAGAAGCGATTTAAAATAACAAAATTGAGTTGAACAGATTACTACATGCAAGGCTGAGATCTGTTGAAACCGTTTTGGGTAAATATACACCGACTCAAAGGGAATTATCCTATTTCTACTGTTCTCATCCGTCCACT